>NW_008596721.1:59617-111454 GCF_000691845.1 Merops nubicus | reverse complement strand
GTTTCTGCTTTGTCTTTGGTTAGGCTCCTCTTTCATGCTACAGAAACCAAATCAAGCACTTTAAATGATTTTTGATCAACTAAAATGAACCTTCTCATTTTATAAAGCCCCCAAAGTCAATTAACTCTTTGCAAAGACAGGTCCATACAGATTGAACTCCAAAGTCCTGAGAAAGGGTTAATGCTTGCTGGCAGTTTGGCCATATTAGAACAATTACAGTGATTCATTGTCTATGTCTAATGGCATAATCTGATTGTAAAGACAGCAGAGTGGGCGTTGGAAAATATACAGCAGCCCACTAGAGTCAGTGTGAGGCACAACAGGAAATGGTTGTGGGTGTTAACCATGTCACAAACGGGTGGGTTAAAGGCTGACTCCACAGCTGAAAAGCCAAATAAAGATATGGGAAAGCGACCCTATAGGTTTCAATAACAATTAGGAGACGATCTAATATTGGGTTTTAGCAACAGAAAGGAAAGTTGTAGTGAAAAACCTTCCTCAGGTGATTCTGCTTAAAACTCTTTCCTATCTTCCTGATGTAGCCAACAAGTAAAACTGTTCTGAATGCTTTGCTGTGATCTGTTCAGAAAGTGAGGTATTTTATACTGAAATAAATAGGAAATATAACTCCTGATTATGATATTGTCATTAAGGTACTTATTTTCAATTAAGAATTTTTATTAGCTCTCATCAAGTTGGGTAATGAGAGTGCCGTAAAATATACTTCCTTTCCCACCCAGTCTGCTCCCTCCTGGCCCTTCTGCAAAGGCAAGGAGAGGAGAAAGAGAAAAGAGAAAGAGAGAGAAAGAGAAAGAGAAAGAGAAAGAGAAAGAGAAAGAGAAAGAGAAAGAGAAAGAGAAAGAGAAAGAGAAAGGGAGAGGAAGAGAGAAGGGAAGGGAAGAGAAGAGAAGAGAAGAGAAGAGAGAAGAGAAGAGAAGAGAGAAGAGAAGAGAAGAGAGAAGAGAAGAGAAGAGAGAAGAGAAGAGAAGAGAGAAGAGAAGAGAAGAGAGAAGAGAAGAGAAGAGAGAAGAGAAGAGAAGAGAGAAGAGAAGAGAAGAGAGAAGAGAAGAGAAGAGAGAAGAGAAGAGAAGAGAGAAGAGAAGAGAAGAGAGAAGAGAAGAGAAGAGAGAAGAGAAGAGAAGAGAGAAGAGAAGAGAAGAGAGAAAGGAAAAAGGAAAAGGAAAAAAGGAGAAGGAAAAGGGGAAAAGAAATAAGAGTGTGAGAGTAAGGGAAAAAAAAACCTTGTTGTATTTTTGAAGCTTATTTTCCTTCTGCCTTGTCCATCAGCTGGGTTTCAGCCATGGAGGAGCAGCCACCGTGTCTTCAGGGCCAGTGGCTTCTCCTTTCCCTAGGGAGGGGCTGTCCCTGTGCTCACATCTTGCTGAGGTCCCCATGGCCGGGCTGTGGACCACCACGGATGATGCATCAGGGCTGGGGGTCCCTTTCAGACCCCTCCAGAGGCAGCTGTCCCACTCCCCAAGGAGAAAAGGGTCTAGTTTTAAACTCACCATCCCAATAATTTAGTAAAAATGGCACATTCATTAACTTTTTACTTTTTTTTTAACAGCTTTGGCCTCTTGGAGGAGCTAATGCAAAGCAAACACTTTTTTTTTTCTTTTAGGCAAAAGCTTTAAAATCACAATAAACTTATTTTGATTGTAAATACATTTGCAGCTACATTTTATCAAATAATCTTACAAAAAATACCCTGATTTATGAAGTTATGATGATTTAAACTGGTCCTTCTCTCTCTTTTTCTCTCTTTCTCTCTTTTTTTTTTTCACACATATTCTCTGGAGGATCTAAAAATAAGCCTCCAGCTATACAAGTCAGTGCTCCAGGTTTATCCCAGAGACTAAGCAGTATTTCACAAAATACCTTTATTATTTTCTGGGGTTCCTCTGCATTGTGTGAAACCTCCAAGGTTATTTGAGATCAGACGTGTAAGGAAAACGGACACATTTGAGGCCAGGGTTGGGAGGAGGAATATTTCAGGAACTGTGCTGTATAAATTAAAAATATGAGTTTATATTTTTCTGGTGCTTGGGTTAGAGTTTCAGTGAGTTTTGTTTTCTTCTCATTATTCTAGAAGGTCTCAGTAATGAACTGATGAATGGGAAGGTAGCAGGGTTGGATGAAATTCTGTGTCTTGGCTCAAAAACCTGAGGTTTATCTATTTCATATGACTCTATATAATTGATCTTAATGAAAGGGAAATCACTGAGCTCATCTGGAGTAGAATCAGACCATATAGAATAGTGCTGATTTAACCAGGGGTTTGTGAGTTGACATCATCTCATCATCATGCTTCTCCCTGAAGAAATTTGAACGTACACTCCCTAGATAAGCATTTAGATAATGCAATGTAGAGGGTTTGTAGCAATGAGTTAAAAAAAGGAAGACTCAAAGGCAGGCAGGAAGGGTTGATGGATATCCAAACATCCCTCACAGAGCCCTGCATCCTTAAAATGATATTTCACACACGTGTTGTCCTGGCGTGGGCAGAATTAACATGCTTTTATTGCAGGAAGAATAAAACAGGATTTCACAGGCACTTGTCTCTGCAGTAACCAGCTTCTCACTTCTCCCAGCACTCCCCAGGGGGTTCGTGGCTACTTCAGGTGTGTTCCTCTGTTTATGGCCTCGCAGCAGTATCAGTTTTCCCCAAAGCTCCTAATTCTAGCTGCTGTGGTGGGCTTACCCAGCAGAGGGGGACTGAGGATGGACTTCTGATTAGGCTAATTAGCTGGTTTGTCTTTTGATCTCCTCTCTGTGCCACGTGTTGGAGCCTCAGGAGCAAGTTGGGCATGTGGGGCTGGGCAGAGGGTGCTCACAGCATCACCCCCATGCTGGTGGAGGGGGACAGGTTGCAATAAAACAAGGGGGGATGGTTTTAGACTAAAAGAGGGAGATTTAGACTAGAGAGAACGAAGAAATTTTGTGCACTGAGGGTGTTGAGCCCCTGTCCCAGGCTGCCCAGAGAGGTGGTCGCTGCCCCATCCCTGGCACCATCCCAGGTGAGGTTGGCCGGGGCTCTGAGCAACCTGCTCTAGCTGGGGATGTCCCTGTCCCTGCAGGGGTTGGACTAGGTGAGCTTGAAAGGTCCCTTCCCACCCAAACCAGTCTGGGACTCTGATTCTCTGATTCTCTGACATGAGTGCCCATCCCTACTGAAAGGGCCTTGGTCTTCTTCCCATTGCCACTCAAACAATGACAAAACTGGTGGGCTTTACTGCCTTTTTGGGACTAGTTCCCTAAAATTCTCTGCTCTATAAAGGTATAAGGTGCAGACATCAATATACAAACCCCTTCCCCTCTCCTTAACATAGCAGTGAAAGAAGGGTGGAAGGTGCAACGTAGGAAGTTCATCAAGACCCAGAGGTCAGGGTGGTGTTTGATTCCTTTGTATGCACCCTTCCAGGAAAGATCCCACTGGGATAGGTCATCAAAACTGGCAAGAATGGTGCTTGCCCCTCACATAAACATGTAAAATGAAACAGAAACTATTATAAGTTAGATCCCCCCATTTGCAGCATCCTTGCACCAATGGAAACCAGAATTTGTTGGTGTTTTTAGCCCAAGTGCAACACAGAGATGCCTGTTTGCACTGCAAAGTTTGCAGCCTTCAGAGGAGTTAACCATTTATAACAGCTTTGAAGTCCATAGTGGACACAGGACTAGTTGGGTGGGAAGAGCTGAGAAGCATGGGTCTAGCTGAGGAACAAATCCTGATTACTGCTTTCTGAAGCAGAGCTTTGTGCAGGTTTCTTGCTGGCTCCAACCCTGTGGCCACAGTCCAATGTAGCTCTTCCATCAGGAATAACACATCTCCCCCAGAGCTGGGCATCACCTGAGCATAAAATTGGCAGAAACTGACTTCTGAACTCCCAAAAAGATTTCAGCATCAAACACCAGTTGTGCAAACTCTGCCCAAAGTTTGTTTTTCTTTTATGGCCTGTTTAGAACACTCTGAGATCTTTCTGTTGTCTTCAATTGTCCAAACGCCAGCAAACAACACCAAAAATGGGGCGTGCCTGAGGTGCACCCCCTAAGTGCTGCTCGTACAATGGAAGGAGTCTGGGTTTGGTAAATGAGTGTTCGTGCCCCTTAGGTGATTTACTGTGGACCTACAGTAAATTTTCTTGGGGGAGGTTTTATGGTGCCTCACTGAATTGTGAATGTTAAGTCAAACCTTCCTCCAGCCGAGGAAAATAGAAGCCAGATCTGCCCAGAGAAAGTAACAAGGAGTTTTTGTTAATGTGTATTCCTGCTCCTAGCCAGAGAAGAGGGAGTAATTCTACCCTAATGAAAATTAAATGGATTACCTTTTGTTTGGAGTGGTATCTTCGAGCAACCCCAAATCCTTGTTATTCACCATGAGCTGCTCTCTTCAACCAACAGAGTGACAAAAATGCTCTGGCCAGATTCCAGGTGAGGTGTTTTTTTTTTGCTGTTTTGGGGTTTGTTTTCTTTTCTTGTGGACTTTCAGAAGAAAATTCACATAACATGCTTTCATTTTTTTCTATAGGAAGCATGTTTTTTTTCCATGATTCATAAACCTGCTTTTATCCAGTCCATGAAAGGACCTCTCTCCATTATGGAGACCAGAGCTGACACTTTTATGTGCAAAATTGCTGGAGCATTTACACCACTATTCATCAAGGCAGTGTCTGTGCCCCAGGAATGTTACAATCACCTGGCACCATCACTTTAACACACACGTATGCACAAATTTTTGGAAGGCTGTGTTATTATAACACATAACAAAACAGAACAACCAGGGAACTGCTGAGCCACAGCTATAAAACGTTGCTTTTGCTTCCTTAATTGTGCACACAAACACGTATTATCAAATGCCATTGTGTTATTGAGGGCATTTTGAATGATGAGAGATCTGTGTGGAACTGGGAATATCGAGTGATTGAGGAAATTGTTAATAAATACTCTTTTCATCCCCAAAATGACCAGCTGAAATCCAGCCTGTGTTGTGGTAGCTGAGGGTTGCACCTACTTGACTGGTTGTACGTGGCCCGTGCAAGATGAATGCTCATTTTTCTCTTTTAATTACAGAATATTTAGTCATCACCCCCTATTATCACCCTCCTCTGTCTGTGGCTGGTGTTTTCTCAGTAGACTTTCCAGTTGTCCCACTCTTCTGTGCCCAGGTTTATGGATGCAGTCTCTGTCCCACCTGACCCTGCCCTTCACTGCCCTAACCATGAGCATGGAGAAGGTGATGGAGAACACAGGTTCCCATCCTTTGCTGCTGTCACACCTTGTCATGATGTCTGGAAACAGTACATATTGTCTTCTGCTGAGGACACAAGGGTTATTTCCTACACAAGATTGCTTGGCAAGGTGCTGCTGGCCATCTTCCTAACTTAGAGACAACACCTGAACACCTAAAATCTGATCTCTAGCACATACAAGAACTTTTTTTGAGGACCAGAGTCTCAGTGGAGTTCCCAGTGCCCCAACCCTGGCTCTGTTTCAGACCTGGGTGACTCAGATGCCAGCTTTCACCCAAAACAGCTCTCCCTCTGCTTTGGGACCACTCCACTCCATCACTAGGATATGGGTGGCCTCTACTTTGGGAGCTGAGACCATCTTTCCCCATCGTGGGGATGTGGGTGGCCAGCACAGGACACCCAGACGTGTCAATGATCACATGAGTGTTCTTTGGGCTTGCCCAGGGCTGTCCCAGAACGTGACCATCATCTCCTCCCCAGCAGATGGATGTGGGGAGCTGCACAGGGGCCCAAAAGGCAACTGTAAACCATGGAGGTTTCATTCTGCAGCCTTGGGGTGGTCCTCACCTCACTGGCAGGTGACGTTATGCCCCTCAGAATGCAGCCTTGTCCTCCCCAGATAGGTTGGAGATGGATTTTGTAAATATGGAGGAGGGAGGAGATTGGCTTTCAAAAATCCCTGTGGCTGCCAGGTGAGGAAAACATTTATTTTCATGAGGATTTTCACTGACTGTTCTAGCAAAGATTTTTAAAAATTGCCTAAATAAGTATTTACATGATACTGTAACCCAGAATGGTTTCAAAGGAGCCTTTATGATCTGTCAGGTCAATAATCTGCATTTTTAAAAGTCCCTGAATACATATTTGCATGATCTGTATTTCAAAAGCTCTAGTAAATATGTATTTGCACAATAGACCATAACAATCTCTTTTAAGCCATCGTGGTCTATATATAGTGTTAATCCTCATATATTCCAAAGGAGTTTTATTTTCCAAAATAGCTTTCATTAATAAGATGTTCAGATGCTGTGGTTCTGAGGGCAATAGAAGGATGTAATCAAAAGGGATGAGGATGGCTTTTCATGCAATTAAAAACTGATTTAAAAGTTCGACCAACAGCATAAGCAAACCTTTGGTTATGCTCCCCCCTTTGAACCCAAGAATTCTCCCAGAAACCTCCCTCTTTGAGGATCACGTGGTGCTTTCTGCCCCATTGCAGGTGGGCTCTATCCTCCTGAGAAACAATCTCTAGCAGGCAGCCAGGAATATTTCCCATGAAAATCTCCTGTCGTGCTCTGGGTGGGGGAAATAGGTAGAGAAGCTTTGAGCCAGGAGGTATCTAAAGGAGGTATCACCAGAGCAATATGTTCATGGACCTGAATGTTTTGAGACAAGCATCTTGTTGGTGTTTCTGTGTTAGCCTGGAAAGAAAGGCTGGATGGTCCATCTCTTCTCTCAGGAACAAGAAATAGGACAAGAACAAATGGCCTCAAACTGCACCAGGGGAGGCTGAGGTTGGACATGAGGAACAATTTCTTCCCCACCAGGGTTGCCCAGGGCAGTGGTGGAGTCCCCACCCCTGGAGGGGTTTCCAAGCCGTGGAGATGTGGTGTGAGGGACATGGAGCAGTGGGGACCTGGCAGGGCTGGGTTCATCGTTGGTCTCCATGATCTTAGAGGTCTCTTCCAACCCAAATGATTCTATGTCCTTTGTCAGAGGCATGGTTAGCTGTGAGATGCTTGTATTTGATGTTGTCTTCTGGCTGTTTTGCTTTGAGATGTCCTCTGGGACATGCTGGGACTCACTCTGGATAGTCTGGTACTTGGATCCCTGGGTCACAGCCAAGTATAATGACCAAATTCTGTGTCCATCAGTTCTCATGAGAAGTTCTAACCACGTTTATTCATCTCTGTAAGATGTTGTATGGCATAATCTGGTGCAGTTTTTCTCTGTATATTCTAGATGGACGTAAATTACCAAGTTCATAGCTTGTAGCTGAGAAGGGCATCAGAGGTTGGGATGGGAGTTGAGGTTTTCTAGGAGAAAACTACGTGTATTCAAGTTGGCATTCTTCATTCCAGTTCATTTTTGTGTTGCTCTGTATGAGGTAGACATTGAAAGTGTTGGGTTTTTTTAAGAAAAACCCAACATTTAGAATGTTTTTAAACTTTAGGATCTTGTCCTGGCTTTGTATACATCCATGGTGTGTTTTCTATCACTGTGTCAAAGCCTCAATTTTCACTTTCAATACCCTGTAAATACTAATTTAAAGCCTTATTGCAGAGCAGAGGTGAATGTTGGTTTATTGCTTCTAAGAATATTATTGTGAAAACATTAATACTCTGATCATAAGAAATTATTTCTTTAAAAACCTGATCCTGAGCTCACACTGCCTTCTGGTATGAAGAGAAATTATTTGATGGATGAAATTACAGTGGGTTTGGTGACCATAGTTGTCTTTGCCACGAAGAGATATTCCTCTTCTCCAGCTACTTGTATTATTTGTGCAGTTTTAATGTCTGCCATTAAATTAACTTATCTTAGTGGAACAGCTTCAATCTGAGACCTTCAGTCCCAGCGTCCAGCTGTTTGCAGACCACAACTTTCGGTTCAAATTTGGGAGGGTCAGAACCTAAATAAATAAACCTCAATAAATCCTCTGTCCCCAGCTCGTGGGCAGCCTGCCTCCACCTCGGCTGAGCACCCAGGGTAGTTGGGAGGTTTCCTTGCTTCTCTTCCTCCTCCTCCTCCTCTTTCTCTTGGGCATATGGTGCAGGTAAGAGAAGGAGCCTGCACATATTGTTTCTGTTTGGGAAGGAAGTACACCCTGCACTTTCCCTGACCATAAATTCAGCCCAAGTGGTATGTCATTAATCAGGTGCAGAATCTGGAAAAACCATACAGAGACTTTGTGTCTTCTATTAAAAGCAGCAACTTATGGCTGGTTAGTTTGTTTATTGAAAATATTCTATTAACACTGTACCTTGTAAGATGTGAAGAATAGGACAAAATGAGATTATTTCCCCACCTACTTCCAGCTCGGATTTTCTGCATGAACAATTTGGTTCCTGAGCTGTAAAAATACACATTTGGTGCTGTAGCCTATGTGTAAGTCTCTCAGATCACAGGGAATGGTAAAACACTGTATCAGGTGTTTCCAAACTTAGAAGGGTTCCTTGCTTATATGTGAGTCAAAGATTAAGCTGAAGCTTCATAAAGTTCACCTGGCTTTCTCTGGAGTACTGTGAAACAGCAAGTTGGCTTCTATGTGTTTGGCTTTGGATCACATACAGGTGCTTTGTGGTGGAATAGACTCACAGAATCATGAAATCATTTAGGTTGGAAAAGACCCTTAAGATCATCAAGTCCAACCAATAACTTAACTGGACCATGTCCACTGTTAAGCCATGTTCCTAGGGATGTCCCTGCCCAGGGACTCCACCCTGGGCCAGGGCTTGACAACCCTTGTGGGGAAGAAATCGTTCCTAGCATCCAACCTAAACCTCCCCTGGCACAACTTGAGGCATTTCCTCTTGTCTTATCACTCATTCATTGGGAGAAGAGACTGGTACCCACCTTTCTACAGCCTCTTTTCAGGTAGCTGGGAGGGAGCAAGAAGGTCTCATCTGAGCCTCCTTTTCTCCAGGTTCAACAACCCCGGTTCCTTCAGTCACTCCTCACAAGACTTGTGCTCTAGACCCTTCCCCAGCTTTGTTGCTCTTCTCTGGACACACTCCAGCCCCTCAATGTGCTTCTTGCAGTGAGGAGCCCAAAAACTGAACCCAGGATTTGGGATGCAGCCTCCCCAGTGCCAAGTCCAGGGGGACAATCCCTACCCTAGTCCTATGGAGTCACAGGAGAAAGTCTCACCCAGTCCAGCATCATCCCAGCCCCAGCTCTTCAGAGCAGAGCAGAGGGAGCAGCCCTCCAAACACGCCCACGTGTGAGATCCCTCATTTTCCCTACCAGGATAATTACCCATTAACATAATGCAAATGGAAACCCCTTTCCTAATGCTGGAGCCCCCCTGCACAAAGACTTTCCTGCTCCATTAAAAAGACAATTTTCCCCGCTCAGTAATGGCAAACGTCAAACTCAAATAGGGAAGTGGGTGCCTCTAAGTATTTCATATTTTACAAGAATAGGTTTTAAATGAAATACTGCCTGACAGATAAATTACATTGGCTTTTGCCTACGTACCAGGCTGATTTAATGCTACCAGCACTGCAGATGGTTGGCGACAACTTTGTAGGTGCTTAAACATCTTAGTACATGAATGCAATTTTTGCACTAATGCAAACCACTTGTGGAATGACCCCTAGTATGTAATGTTTTCCACTGAGAGAACTGCTCTGGACTTTACAGAGAGAAAAGTAATATACAAATTACTTCAGGTAACCTGTAGCCTTTAAAAAGAAAAGAAATGCAATTATATCTGCTCGCTGCAACCACAGCTTAATGAAAACAGAAGACTGAAATGGTCTTTCTAAGTTTCAGAACTTACAACAGGTCCCTGCTTATTAACAGAGCGGTTGTGCTGGCAATTTGTTTTTGTAATTATGTTCTTTGTGGTCTACACAGTTTTCAAATAGTGATGCAAAAAAGGACAGCTGGAAATACTGCTAGTTGCTTACCTAATCCCCAGTGAGAATAAAAATAGATAACAGTAAATGAGACTGTATGTAGGAAGCTAAATTAACAGTCAAAGCTGAGATTTTTTTTTTTTAAAGACACAGTATACTTCAATGTGTGCCTTAAAAGATGGAGATGAAATGTATTAAATATCAGTAGGAATACTCGGCCCTTTGATTAATTGAATGAGGAGCAGAAATCACTCCCTGGCTTAAAATACTCCAATATCATACAGAGCAAATAACGAGCTTGACCACAAAATGCTGATATTTTCCATGCAAAAAGTGATCAACGAGGCAAAATGGTTGTTTGTGGAGTAGTGCTGGTTCTCCTCTCTAGGACTAGGTTTATTGTCAAAGGAGACTGCACGGATTCCTGGTGGGACTGTGGTGGGAATAGGCTTCAAAGACGGTCACTGTTCCAGGAGCAGCGTTTTACCTGGCAGTGGGGAGCTGTGCACGTATCCTGGCTTGAGATGGTGAAGCTGGGTCTCAAGGGAGGCCTGGAAATATTCAGATTTGCAGAACCTCAGCCAACTTCAGAGTCTGGAAATCTATAAATTCCAGCTCAAGGTTCGTACAGCCACACAATCAGTCTTTGCTCGGATATCCCTCCTTTGGTTTCTCTGAGCACGACTTTCCTCCTTTCTATTTTAATTTGTAAGAGCTGCATCGGTGTTTGCCCTATCAAAATCTCTTGAAAGCTTCAGTGTTGAAGGCATGAGGCCACCTGTAGCTGCACGCTGCGGATGCACCTTCCCTCCACGAACCAAGGGCCACCAAGGCTTTGGAATTTTAGCTTAACAAGGATTTTACCAGCATTTGTGTAACGAACTAGCGAGCCGGGCTACTGGCGGGTATCAATCAGCATTTCATTATGCCATTTTGCATTAGCTGAGGAGGTGACCTGTGCTATTCCCTCCTGCAAAGCAACATCTCGTAGCTGTCATTTCCTTGCAGCTATCAAGGTAAATGCACGACGGGGCGAGGAGCTGACATTTGCCAGGGGAAGCTCGCAGGAGCAGCGGGCAGCTCCCAGCCCCGCGCCCGCCGCCTCCGCGCTCGCCGAACCCTCAGCGCTGGTGAACTCCTCTTCCTGACATCCGTCCTCTTCTTGAATATTCCTCCCAGGTCCGGGAGCGTTGAGCTCGGCTGCAGAAAATCCAAATGCACGAGGCAGAGCCAAGAGGAAATTGGTGTTTTACTGCCAGCGAGAGCCAAGGGAGGTCCCCGTGCTCCGCTCCGGCTGCAGCGCGGGCGCGGCGGGGTTGTGCGAGGCAAATCTGGGGTCAAACAGGTCCGAGGGCTGCATCCTTCAGGCCCTGATCTGGAACAAGCTGAAATCAAAGGCAAGGCTCGCCATGGTTTAAAGGAAAGCCTTGAAACGTTGCTTTTAAACGTATTATTTTCTGCACGTGTCCGCGGGATCAGCGAGAGCCGTCGCCTTGGAAGGTGATTTCTTGCACTTCTGCAGTGGTTTTCTGCAGTTTCAGGTACTTTGAGAAGTACCTACAGGATTTACCTGTGAGCTCCAGTTTTATACCCCCAGCTTTCTCGAACTGAACCCATCCATTCCTCTTTATCCTGATAGTTACCAAACGACCTCCTAAAATAAATAAAATCCCTCCACTTCCCTAGAGTTGGCGAGGAGAGTGCTTGCTCCTAGACTGTAAAATCTGGCTGTGTGGGAAGGTCTTTTGTGGTTTGTAGGGGGTTTTTTTTGAGCATTGAGGGAGCCAATATGAAGTGCATTGTATTTTCCTTGAGGACTCGGTTTGCAGTATCTGAGGCCAGGTAAGAAAAGAACAAGAGGAAAGCCACTTGGTTTTGTGCCTGCAGCAAAGCTAAGCGGTTCAAGGCCAGAGTAAACATGAAGCAAATGGAAAAAAAAAAAGGGAAAAAAAAAACCCAAAAGCATGAGAGAGAAGAGAGGTGCTGTGATTTAGCAATGAGCAGAGCTTGGAAAGAGCCAGAGGCTCGGTTGCCTCCCCCTGGGGATGCCTGGGCTGCTGTACCTGCTGGCATTGCCCATCTTCCCGGCTCCAGGCAAAGCTGGATCCCCAGCCAATTTTCGTGTATTCCAGGGATGTTCTGTCACAGGTTGTTTCCAGCTCTGTCCTGCTGCACCGTGCTGGTAGTAGCTGGGTGTTTCTGATCACCTCCACAAACCTGGCGCTGTTCCACCTCTCGGTCTGACTCCAGATGGCAGGATGAGGTTTCCTTGGTTTGAGCTGTACTACAACAGACTTTTAAACAGTGTTTTGTTGTGACCATTTTCCAGCCCTGAGCTCAGCTCTGCTCTCAGGAAGGCAAGAGAAAAGCAAGGAAAATAAACCAAACCCCAAACTGTTAAGGATTGTATGTAAATGGCTTAGGGGAGGCTACATTTGAGATTTCTTGTTTCATCTCTGCATATTTTGGTGATATGCAGAAATATCAGAATCAGATGTGCTGGAGATACTCAGATTTTACCTGGACAAGACAGTGTGACCTAGTTGGCTCGTCTGTGAGTGGAAGGTGGGACTCTACAACCTCTAGACATCACTTTCAAATAAAACTAGGAAACCCTAAAAATCTCTTCTTGATAGTCTTGAAAACTGACTTGTGAGATAACTTCAATGATATAACTTACACCAGCAGGTATATGCAAAGCTATAGATAATGCGTGATGATATAAAATCCCCAAAAGGTACTTTATTCTGGATATTCAGTCCCCCAAGCTGAACTATTACGAACACTTTGGGGGAAATAAAAAAAGATAAAACCCAGAATACATAATTTTTTTTCTTCTAAATTAACATGACCAGAAGAGAAACAGCCAATAGTTACCGAGGATGGTAGCTCCAGAACAGAGGCAGGCTGGATATTCAAAATGAAAAGGTTTTTGAGGATTATAAACCTATTTCTCATTTCTTTTTTGGCTTGCAACCCCCCCCCAAAAAGGGAGATGGAAAGCAAAGGTGGCTTCTCTCTCCCTCTGGTTAAGGAACTGGTCAAAGTGTAACTACTACTAAAGTTTCAGCTAATGCTCAACTCAAATACTCTGCAGTTGGACACCGGGATCATTTTCAGGGAAATCCTCTGTTGGCAGCACTAACCGTATTTTTTACTTCTCTGTTGCAGCCTCCAGGCCACAGTGCTGTGGATTTGCTAAATAAAACCTGGAATCACAGTCCCATAACACAGACAGAGGCAGGGAGCTGCTGACATGCTAGTGGGGCACTACACAGCTTGTTCCACGTGCTGCCAGGTACTTCAGAAGTCCTTCAGTGGCTCTAAATCTGGGGGCAGGCTCCTCAACCTTTTAAGACTATTGTAGGAACAAGAGCAACATTCTGATTAGACTAAGACCATGAATTTGAATTTAAGGAACCTTGGGGAAATTTAATGACACAGCCATTTTCTACTTCTTTTACATACAAACGCTTACAGCCAACTCTGATCTCATTGGATCTAGTCTGAGTGGGAGGTAGGACTCCATTTGTTTCCCAACCACACAGGTTTTTCTGGCTTTCATCTTTCATAGAATCATAGAATGGTTTGGGTGGGAGGGAACATTTAAAGGTCACCCAGTCCAACCCCCCTGCAGGGAGGAGGGACATCTGCACCTAGAGCAGGTTGCTCAGAGCCCTGTCAGGCTGCAGGGCAGGAGTGATGCCGTGCTCATGGTGTAGGGTCTATGTTCTGCAGATATTTCTAAGCAGAGCTCAGTTGTCTCCCTCACTGAGACTTTCTCCTCCTCTGCTTTCCTGGTGTTTCTCCTGTCCATCTTCTCAGGCTGTATAGTTCTGACCCTCAATATCCACATGTACAAGGAAAAGGCAGGAGAAGGCAGGATGGGAAACACCTTCCTGGATTACTCCAAGTCTGAGCTGGACTCTTTGCAGAGCAAGCCAGATTCAAGCTCAAGAGTGGTCCTCACCCACCCAAACAAGGTCTCAGTCATTATAAAAGGACATTGAATGGGAATAGTCTGTGTGGCTAAGCTCTGGAGTGAACCCCATTGCACTGCCTGGGGAGCTCAGCATCATCCACCCATGGCCTGGATTGGACCTTGGAGTTCTGGCCAGCAGGCCAGGATGGGTTCAGTGCTTCCTATAATGAACCCCCTTGATACTGGCAAGACCTGAGCCCTGCCCCTACTACCCCAGCAAAATAAAAGTGATCAATAAAGATTTACCAGGAGGATAAAGCTGAAACGTCCCTGGAGGCAACGTGCCTGTCGCCACCTTGGGAAATGCTTGAGGGACAGGGAGAGCGCTGAGGCTGAAGGCTGGGTGGAGGGGGGGTTACCCCCCTTTTCCCCAGCAGGAGCAATGTGCCATCTCCCCCAAACGCAGCCGAGCTGGCAAGCAGGATGCCAGCAGCTGTGTGCCAGCTCTGCAGGGCTGCGTGTGCCGCTTGTGATCCATCTGCAGAAGGCAGCACGTGCCAGGGGCTGTGCACAGGGCAGGCTGTGCTGGGGACTCCATTAGAGGAAAAAGTCCATGGCATGATTAAAAAAACAAAAAAACCCTCATGTTTTTACATGCTGCCTTGATTTTTCCCCTCTTCAGTTTAAAATTCCCTCTTGGCGTTAGTCAAACTCAGGCGACGTTCACAGGTTGGGTCAATTTAGGGATTTTTTATTCTGGAGGGAAAAAACAAAAAAAAAAACCAGAAGGGGAAAAAGAAAGGAGTTTTTTTGCCAAGCAGGTTTTCCCAAGTTCTCATAGCTCTACATTATGTGGCTCTGTGTCTGGAGTAGGCTCCAAGCCCAGCTTCCAAACGACCTGGAAAGGGTCCTAAACCAATGTGGCTGCAGGCAAGTGGGAGCTCAGCTCGGTGGATAGCTGCAGCCCTGGAGGAGACAGACAGGAATCCCAAATTGGGAAACCTGCTTCACCTCCAACAGGCAGGAAAACTCACAGGCTCCAGCCTTGTTGTTTTAAATGTGTTTAGTGATGCTGTTTTCCTCGATAATGTCTAAGTAGGACTCAGCTTAAAGCCCCTACTCAAAAAAAAACCCAAACCAAATTAAAACAAAAAAGAAAAAACCTGAAGTTATTCTATTATCTTGTTATGTCTATATAAAAAAAAAAGGTAAATACACAATTGCTTTTTACCTTCCCATTGCTCCAGATATTGAATCTAGCCATGGTTGAGTCCCAGATGGTGAAGCATTTAACTTCATTTTCTAACCCCTTTTGGGGCTCGGTTTAATTTATTAAGAGGTTACTCTCAGGACAGATCACACGACACGTAAGTGCAAATTGAACCAGGTATATCTGTGATTTACTAACTGGGTGACTTGCAAGCTCAAAAATAGTTGTCCTCAACCAGGTGCTGCAGCTGGATCACGAGTGTGTCGGATGCCTGCGGAGAGGGCAGGGCTGGAGTCAGGAATCTTGAGTCTTTCCTTGCCTGCAGTCGTAGCCCATCTCTTGCTACCTCTCTTCACCAGCAGTGAGCTCAAATTTCACCTCCATTCATGGCCTTAGCCTTGGACTGGAGGTTCAGTAGTCACCGTGAGAAACGTCATTAGCTCCTCCAAGTTCAGAACAAGTTGTTTCCACTTCTCCCTCTCCTGTTCCAACACTCCAGCATGTGGCCTGACCTTCCTGATGCCTGTTGAGCTGAGGATGCAGCAGAGCTGGAAAGCCATCCTTATTTTCCCCTTCTTTTCATGCTTCTTTAAGTATTGCTTCCCATGTCAGCTTCTCCCTTGGTACTGGAAGGGGACACTGCACCACCCTCTGCATGCTGCCCACCATGTAGGGTCACCAGAGGGTCCTCTGCCTGGCTCTGGGTCCTTGGGTGTGTTTGCTCACCTGCCTCTCAGGGTCATAATGCTAATGGTAGCATCTGTGGTCACCCTGGTAGTTCCAAAAGCCAGAAATCCAAAGCAGCGTGGGCACAGGGCAGGGAGGGGATCCTGCCCCTCTGCCCCCTCTGCCCAGACCCCCCTGCAGTGCTGGGGCAGCTCTGGAGTCCTCAGCACAGCAGAGCCAGGGAGCTGCTGGAGCGGGGCCAGAGGAGCCCCAGCAATGCCCCGAGGGGGGAACCCCTCTGCTGGGAGCCCAGCAGGAGAGAGTTGGGCGGGGGCAGCTGAGAGGAGAAGGCTCCAGCTGGGGAGACCTGCTGGGGGCTGCCAGGGGCCTGGCAGAAAGCTGGGGACAGACTTTTTAGCAGGGTTTGTTGCAACAGGACAAGGGGGGATGATTTTAAACTAAAAGAGGGCGATTTAGACTAGAGAGAAGGAAGAAATTTGTTACACTGAAGGTGGTGAGACCCTGACCAGAGTTGCTTGGAGAGGTGGTTGATGCCCCATCCCTGGAACCACTCCCCACAAGGTGAGGTTGGCCAGGGCTCTGAGCCCAACACCCTGATGCTCTAGTTGCAGATGTCCCTGCTCAGTGCAGGGGGGTTGGACTAGATGAGTTTTAAAGGTCCCTTCCCACCCAAACCATCCTCTGATCCTATGAAATTCTCACCATATGAAGCCAATGCCCATCATCTGAGTAGCTGCCTGTCAGGAAAAGACCAGCAAACCCAGGGCAGAGCTGCTGTCAAAGCACCATCTCTCCTTCACTGGTGCAGGGTTCCTAGCAGCACTCTGAAATAAAGCCTTTCCAGAGGAGACTGGGGACCTCTGAGCTGTTCCCCAGATGAAGAATGAGTGACCAATGACTTCAGTGCAAGCAAAAGAAGAGGGAGACACGCCAGGGAGGGATGATGTACACGACAGAGATGTTCTCTGCCCGGCCACTCTTTTATTGTAGCTTTTGGAACACACAGCTCTGAGGTTATGAATTTATTATTATGTGAATTCCAGCTGTTGATTGTGTGTTTTACCCACGAGCAGAAAAAGAAGGCACCTCTTGAAGCTGAGAGTCAATGAACTTCAGGCATGCTGGTGGAAGGTCATGCAGCCCAGCTGGAGCTGGTGGCTGTGGCCAGGGAGGGCTTGTGGCACAGGGCAGGACGATGCCTCCAGCCTTTCTGCAGTTTGGCAGGGGACCTGGCTGGCCTGCCACAGCTGGGGGGAGCTGAAGAGCTGCTGAAAAGGGCTTGGGTTTAAATAAACCTCTAAGGCAGGGGTAGGGGGTTGTGTGGAGGAAGGGGGAGCGCAAGGAACCAGCCATATGTTTGGGGCCAGTCCTTATAAATTACACCCCCTCTTGCCTCGGTGCTGTGTCAAAGATGAAGTGAGGGTGTTTTATGAGGAACAGAGAAAAAAAGCTCAGGCTCGGTGGGATGGGGAAGGAGTGGCTGGCTGGGGAGGTCTTCCCAGCATCTCCCACAGATAAGACCAAGTCTACCACCCTCCAGCAGCACCTTGATCTGGTATTTTGCAAGCCGGATGACCCTGCCCCTTTGCTTCTCCCTGTCCAGTGTTCATACTTGATGTTTAAATCAATTACATAGACATTTAGGTCTCTTTCACATGCCAGCACATGGCCCTTGTAAGCCTTCAGGGTTGGGGGCAAGGAGGGGGGGGGTGTGTTGGCTTTTGCAAGCAGCATGTACATTAATTCCAACGTAAAGAGCTGCAGTAAATCACTTAATGCCTGAATCAAGTTGGTTGTTGTTGTTTTGGTGAATTGGGACCACGTTCAGGACTATAATAACCTAATAATGGACAGTGCAGGCATAGACCACACTGTAAAGTATATTGGAGGGGAATATGGTAATAGTCCGAAATGGCAATTCTCCTAAATAAATAGCACATCAACTTGCTTAAACCTAATCATAAATGGGACAAATTGGACCCATGTGCAAACAGAAACCTGAGCAGAACGCAGGAGTTAAAGAAGCCATTGTTTCCCAGCCTGACCCTGGGCAGAGAAAGCCTGTGTCAGGTTACATCTGTTAAAATGATTCTAATGCCAGCTCAGTATTTTAATTATAAATATATAAAACATTTAATAAGAAGACATTCTGGGCTTACTAAGCCTTTAAAAACCGGCTGTGGGCGGAGTGGGTAGAATGGGATTCCATGTGCCCCAGACCCAGTGCCAGCGTATAATGATTGAATGTTTTCCTGTAATAAATTGAAAAAATCTGGTTTGTAAGAATGGATCCAAATCACTTGGCATTAGAAAGGTAATTTGTTACCTAGCTTCCTCTTGGAAACAGACTGCTTCCAAGTTTGCTGGAACTTAGTTTCTAGGGACTGCGATGTCCAAAAAGAGAAAGAAAGAAGGACCAGGTTGCTTGTGGCTCTGATGTCACACACACACACACACACACAAGCTGTGTTTTCTCCCTCTCTTGTTTCTTTTTTCCCTTCTCAGCTTCGCTGTCCTCCCTCTCATGGCTCCAAACATGAGATTCAGCAGCCAAAAAAAGGGAAAGAAAAAAAAGAAAAAAAAGAAAAAAAAAAAAAGGAGGTTACTCAGGACAAAAGCCAGATCTATAGCCACCTTCTTTGTACCTTTCCAAATCTCAAGCCTGCTTAATTATGATTAATTGCCACATGGATAATCAGATACAGTTTCAAAAGGTTGGAGATGACAGTCCAAGGACACCAGGGAAGAAGGAAGGTTCGCCTTTGTTACAAGCAAAAAAAAAAAAAGAAAAAGAAAAAAAATCCCATGTCCCTTCCTCAGCCCATAACCTTTTCTTATTTTAACAATTCCAAACGGAATTAATACCATCAGTATATTGTTCCTGCTCCTGGGAATTGAACTTCAACTGTACAATTTCTGCAGCTGTCAGTTTTTTCAGCCCTCCTGTCAATAACGCAATGTTGGGGTGCCCTTCTTCTTGAATGAAAGCAGTTTCAAGTTTCTGCTTTATGTCTGGGCTTTCTGGGTGGTGTGACACGAGGAGAAAGTCTGAAAAAAAAAATAAAATATATAATAACAGCAGTTAAAAAGCTTCCACTCTTGACTTAACTGGATCAAATGTAATAGACTACAGTCTTTTCTCCTGATTTCCTTTGCTTGTTTTAGAAAACATTGTGAGAAGTGCAGGAGATTTTGTCTTGCCAGCTCTTTCCTCCATTTAAAATCCCTTTGGCTAAGTCAAGGATCACAGTATGTCATTTCCAGCCTAACAGAAGTGCTGGGCCTTGTTCAGCTCCTATTACTAGGAGGCAAATCCCTAGGTTGCAGGCGCCAGTGTTTCTGCGTTTGGCTCCTTTCCCAGTATTGTTTCCTTCATTACATTCCAGAGTGCCTCTCAGCCAGTTAATGTTTGCACTGGGAGGTCCAAATATCCAGCAATCAGCACTGAACTTTTCTCTTTTTTGTTGAGAATTGCAGGTTTTCAAACGCAATCACTGGCTTTAAAGAAAAACTTGCAGGTGAACACAACGGCAACTAATTTCCATTTTATTCACCAACAGTTATATTTTCTGCAGTTTCTCCACGTGCACTCGTAAAACGCTTTGGGAAGATGTCTGGCTTCTTTTTTTTTTTTTTCCTGCAGAGCTTGGAGGGGCTGGAGTTGTTTTATGGATTTTGGGGTAATCGCTGCCCTCCGTGCACCTCTCCCACTCACATCGACACGAGAACTCCCGTGCTCAGGGGTTATTTCTGAGTGTTACCACTAAAAATGCAACTGCATCCTTATTTTTATTAAAACTGGGGTGAGCTGAAAGTGGAAGCAGTGATTTGGCTGGTGTGATGGGTCAGGGTGTCCTCACAAGCTCACGCCTCGCTCCTATGGGCACAGGGTGGGAGGTTTGGTCTCTAAATTACATTTGGTGTTATTTAATTTGTAAGAGTGAAGGTAAGTTGCAGGAATTTGTGCTGTTTGCACTGGGAGGCGTGAAGGGGGTTTGCACTCAGGGTTTTCTGTGAATATTGATTTTCCCATCTACCTGACTGGGGGTGGCTCAAGGGGCTCCATTGAGATGCACCCAGGATGGACGGTCACCTCGGGGAGCAGCATCCCTATTCTCCTGCCACCAGAAAGTCCTGCAAGCTGCCAGAAAACTTTCTGTACGTTGGCAGAAAGGGCCTTATCCTCAAGCCCTTTATGTTCAGAACCTGTCTCAGGCTGCACCTCAGGCAGTTTGAATTGTACTAGGGGAAGACTTTCGACAAGACAGCCCTGCGTAGTTTTCAAGACCTCGCCATGGGTCACAGGCTCCATTAAGCAATTAAAAAAGTCCCTGATATTGTGGGGAAAGGCAAAAAAAAACCCAACACAGGCTGGGAAATCCTCAGTGTTTTCCATAAAGCCTCCAGCTACGCTTCCACCCGTGCTCATATGTCATAGGGATGGTGTCACAGCGTCCTAAGGGTGCTCGCTCACAGCGATGAGATCGAATTCCTGGAAGTGTATCTGCTCAGAGAGAATACTAATGTTAACTCAGCCTAAATAACAACGCTGCCAAAGGAGGAAAGCAAAAGATGAAATACAGTGGATTTCAGGAGGCAACAAGCTCTCATTTATTAAGATCACAGGCATTTTACAGGTTACAAATCATAAGGCAGAAATAACTTCATAATATACAGGTCAGGAATGTGCCTGGGATATTGAGGAACTATTTCCTTGGCAATAATCTGCCACAGATAGTCAGGAGCGTGCGTTCGCTGGCACAACAAATCATAGCTGATTAATTTTGTCTGCCTTTGTCTCGGGGAAGCAACGAGACACTTCACTGTGTGTTTTGTACTTACTCCACTTCCGTGCTATTCTTTCTCGACGCATAATTTTTTGCAAGATAGGCCAAACACAATGCTCTTTGTTTTACCTCTTTGACATCATTTTTGCCTGAACACGGCACGCCTGCAACTCGAGGTGCTTGAGTGTGCAAAGCTGAGGTTGAGCCTCCCATGGCAGCCCAGCTGGGAGGCTGACATTGGTCTCAGCCCACCAGAGAGGAGCAGGGGAGAGGAGCAGCCCCCTCTGCCACCACTGGAAGCATGTCCATCTATGCAACTAGTACGGAGGAATAGAATGATGCCTTCATGATGGACGTGGCAGCAGCAAGGACAAACTGGGATCTTTTTCCCCTCTACTGCTACTCAGGGATAAGTGGAAATTGCTGCCAGAACAAAAACTGGAGTTTCTGACTGGAGCAGCAGCAAAAGCAGGGCTAGATACAGCTGCAAAGTTGAGGGAGGGACTTTAAGGCACTGTGGCATCTTTCCCCATGCTTTATTTACTGCATCCTAGTTGCAGGGTTGGATGGTGATCTACCTCATTGGCCTCATGTAGGAACTTCTCAACATCCCTGTATGGACAATAGATATGATGAATGCCAGAGGTAGTGTCAAAACCTGTAATTTTCCTAACATTAACTTAATATTCACAGATTAAGCATCAACAGATCAGAAATGGAGTATCTCCAAAGCAGGTGTAAACTTCTCTTGTGCCTTTGATGGGGGACAGCCCCACGTGTTGTTTCTGAGTGTGCTCTCCACAGTTTCAGTGCTTTTGAGACAGATTCCAAATTTCATGTGGGTTATGAATGACTCACTCTGAAAGGGAGAGACTTTTTAAGAAGTGAGATAGGTGTGGTCAGGCAGGGCACAGGAGAACCCAGGCAGGCAGGATTCACTCATGTGATGAACAAACATGGGGCAGAAATGTCCATAGGATGAAGTTTTCTGAGGTTTGTTCATCAGTGAAGGGCAGGAGGAAGTGGGGGGATGAATAATGACCTTGTAAAGCCATAATTGCAAGATAACCAGACTGGGGTTTTCAGTGGTTTGTGAGGTTTAGAGAGAAGGATGACTTCTGTTGCTCCCCATCGATGCCTCAAATCCTCTCCATCATGCACAGCCTCTTTGGTTAACAACAAAAGTCAGGAAGAATCAAAGTTTGGGTGGGAAAAAAGTGGCAGCACTAAGGCCTCCTGCAGAACAAGATCTGGTGATATAAATCAGCCATCATCTGCAAAGAGTGTGTATTTAGGCCATGACAATTCAGCTCTTGGAGCCCTTTGGTCAACAGATTCATGGAGGTTTACACCCACCTAGAGAGACTCCTGAGCTTGACCTCACCTCCATGGCTGAGGCTGGGTTGGTTTTCCTTGCTTTAGACACAGGAACATCTCTCAAAGTCTCTCCCCAGCCTTATGTCTCCAAAATGAGAGAAAAAAAGATGACTTTTATCCTGGGCAGAGACACTGCAGCAATTCCCAGTGCTCCTTCTTGCATTGGGAAGGCAAGGAGACTTCCATGGAAGAGCTTCCTTGCTGGGGCTGATAGAAGCTGGAGAGATGGCTTCCTTCTCTCTTTGCCTAATTTATCTTCCATGTGATGAAGTCATCACGGAGATCAGTGTTTGCTGTTACAGCTTCTGTTGGAGCTTGCCTCCTATTTCCAGCCCCTGAGCTCCCACCTTCATCCTCATCACTCTCCCTTCAGAATTATCACCAAACCAAAACCAATGTGTTTATAACGTTTCCACTCATCTAAAAAAAAAAAAACAAACCCTGAAAGAAAACAAACAGCTAGCAGATGCTGATTTTCTCACTTAACTGCACATATTTTATAGTAATTCTCTCTGATTTTCTCCCAAGACACCCACCTGACCCTCCCTCCTCTCCAGCCTCTCCCAGTAGTGGCCAAACGCTACGAATCATGGAAGATTCAGCCCATGGAATTAGGCTGCAGCCAAGAGAGATTTACCCCGTGACCTTAACGCCTTCACATGCACAACAGAGACCAAGAGATGCCTTTGCTAAAAGGAATGCATTTTGCTTGGCAAAATCTGATTTTTAGACCAAACTCAATTAATGCTATGAAGAGAAATTTGTTGGGTGTTTTTTTCTTGCCATTTAACAAAAGCCAGACAAATAAAATCAATCCAGTTCAGTGATTTTTAGAAAGAAGAATGAGAAAATCCCTTTTCCCAAGAATTTTCAAGGAACTCAAAGTGGAACTCTAATAATATTATCAAATGAAATTAAATATCGCATTAAATCATAAATATTTTCACTTCTCTCTATGTAACTGGAAGTGATTTATGAGCATGAATGAATTTTTAATTAATACACTGTTACGCAGTGAGAATTAGCCCAGAATTTTTCCATGTTGCCCATAGACAATTTAGTTGGGAGAACACCTCCAGAACGTTTCTATTTCTGGTGGGAGCCCAGAATCATTCTGGTAACTAAAAAAATAATCTACATAGGAAAAAAAAAATGGGAAAATTGCTCAAATTAATTTTAACTGCCTTTATTAGCTGAAAATAAGGAGGAGGCTCCACGTGGTTCTGTGCATCACCAAGTGCTCTGCAGGGCACCAGTGGGGCATGACCAGTTGAGGCCCGTTTTGAGCCGGATGGGCTGAGATGCAGCGAGCTGGAGTGAAGTGTCTTGCTCACACACCACATCTGTTGCAAGACCTGGGAACAGAACTTTTCTCCTTTTCCCATCCGCCAAGAGCAGAGCTTATATTTTGCAGTCTAGATTACTATTTTCTTTTTCAGATTAAGGAAAACAAAAATGAGAGAGAAACAAAGCGGGTGACTCATTGGAGTTTCTTTGCTGAAACACAGCTGCCCTTGTCACAGGAACATGATTCTTAGGGTCTGCATCCAAAATTTATTGCAAAATAAACCTGAAACTTTGAAAAACAACCAGGCTAAACGAGGTTTCTAATTCTTTTTTAATATGTATTTGGGAGCGTAGGTCCAGGCTCCAGCCAGGATCAAGGGTAGGGCTAGAAACTCGAGAGAAACTAAGTTCTTGTGAAATTTTTGGGTAAATGTTGCAAACCCACACAGGCTACGTTGGCTGGGCAAGCTTTGGAATGAGTATGTGCTTTGTACAGCCTTTGATGCTTCTGGACCTTCTGGGATTCCTTCAGTGACAGGTCAATGTAACAGCACCCACACCACCAGCCAAAGGTAATATTGCATTTTTTTTTTCCTCTGATATTGTTTCAACGAGTCCTGAGGCAAATGTTCCCAAATCAGGAACAAAAGGACTATGTACATGTGTAAATCCACTCCAAACTTTGCTGCTGCAACCTCTCCCTTTTAGGAAACCCACTCCTTGTTCTGCCATGATTTCTTGTTTTCAGAGCACTGAGACCTGACGTCTGACTTGCTGAACTTTGAATTGCCACCTCTCTGATATTAATAAATCACTCATTAGCCAAGTGCCACACTTCTTCCAAGGAACTTATGCCTTGGGGATAAACCTTCCTCGTTCAGGAAACCTGTTCAGAAGTGACATCCACCGGATGGAGAAGTGTCTCCTAAGCCTAAAGCTTGAGCTGCTTCTTAAATAAGAATAACATGGTTAGTGCTGCACAATGCCTCAAAGAGGGGAGGGGGGAAAGTACATGAGGGAATCAAGAAAAGAAGGTGCTTCTGAAGCAGCTTTTACTCATCCTGAGTTAAATAGAAGGAGAATTTTGCCATGTGAGTAAGCCAAGCGTGATTGATATTTGCAACATCTCCTTCATTTACTAAGCAAACTCAGTCAGAAAAACGTGCAGGAGTACAGGGAGACAGTGCAGAGGAAAGAGGGAGATGGGAGGGAGAGAAGGATGACCTGGTTTTGCTTCCAAGCTAATTTTACATGACTTTAACTAAATTTAGTTACATCTCTACTTAATAGGGTTGCAACTGTTGGACTGAGATTTTTATTGTTGTTTTCTGAGTAATTTAAATTTCCAAGAGTTGATGGTTGTTGGTTTATTTTTTTTTTTTTCCTAAGACTTTGTGACCTTCTTCCACGAGTTTATTTTAGACGTAGAGGAATGTCCCAGAGAAAATTCCAAATGGTCCTTAATATATGAAATGTTTCCAGAAAGGAGAAATTCTCAGTGGACTACGAAACTATTTTTCAATCATGGTGTATGGCACACAAACCACATCTGAGTTGTTTTTTTTTTTTCAGTAGGAAACTATTGCCCAGTGGGTTAAAAGAAAACAAAGGATAATGGGATTTTTCCGTAAGGCTGGAGCTGTTTGCAGGGGTTTCCTCCCCACTAGATGTCACTGGAACTGTTTGAAATGTTTGGAACAAACAACCCCAAATTCCCCAGCTTTTGAGCTCTCTTACAAACCTGAGACTTGGACCAAGTTGCTTTCAAGCTCTGCTCTACCTCGGTGAGCCTAGCAAGGGAATCTGGGCTGATAGATGGTTAATCATACCGAGCTCAGGGCTTGGCATGGTTTGGGGAAAATACAAGGTGGAACTCGTGAAGTTTGGCCTTGGGTTTTTAAGGTTTTGCTCTTCGTTGAGAAACACAAATGGAATCAAAGGAAACTCCTGGACACAGTCACCATCTGGCTGGGAGGTCTTCAAAAACACAACAGGGTCCTGCAGAAACTGTGTCATACCTTCTCCCACGTCAGCAGTGTCCCAGTGCTGGCCTGGGCACATCATGATGCACAGTTAGGGTTTAGATGGTCATCTAATACACCATTAAAAAAAAATAAATAAAAAGAATCTGACAACTTATATCATGAATTTTTCCATGGTTGTCCTCCCCAGCAGTACCAATGTTCACTATTGCTAAGAAAAGCAGCTCCTTCTCAGATTATTAGGTCTACCATTAAAATTCTCCCTGTAGTTCCAACTGACTACAGGAATCTTCTTCCGTTCTTATTCAAAATTCAGTTTAGTGTGATTATGTGGCCATGCATCAAATATGGCAGTATAATATGTCCTTTCATCTACTTGCCATAATACATCCCTTTTAGTGCCACATAAATCCCTGAAAATATTGCTGTCTTCTGCTCTTGAGATTCTTCATGTGCCTCTTTGCCTTACTGCCTTCCTCTTCTATTGTTTCTCCAAGCTGAATTAATTCACTCCTTTTTTTCCTCAACGTGGCTGCTCTGCTCTTGCTGCTGCTGCTCCTGAGCAGACACTAGTGAAACAACAGCTCTTCCAGAGCACGGGAGGAGGCGAGCTGCTGGCACAGCACCTTCCTGGCAGCACCAGCACCTCGCCTCTCCTCTCGCTGAAGGAAGCGGCTGCTCCGGATCCTTCCATCTCCTCCATCAAAGGCAGTGGGGAGCAGCTCCCTGCTGGCAGTACCTGCCGTTGGAGCAGCAGCAGACGTCCTGGCAGAGCTGGGGAAGCTGTGATTGAGGAATTAGAGGAGTCAGCGTGGTGCTCCTAATCCTTCCAGACCAAAGCAGCACCCCAGAAGCGCCAGCGGGTTTCCTCCTCGGCCGCGGCAGCCAGCGCCTGTGCTGCTGCTGGGAGACCCAGGAGCCCGGGGGAGGCTCAGCAGCACTGCCCCGAGGTGCTGGAGAGATGCTGTGTTATTTCCAGCACCAATTTAACCCCTGCATTCAGCTCCCCTCACAACAGGCTGCCTTGCTTTTACATAGGTAACCACAAGCGGACACCAAATACCGTGAAGCTTCTCCCCATCCATAAAAAAAATCATTCCATCAGCGTTGGCATCTGCTTCCTCTTCATTGGTACTGATTTTTGTAACTCTTTCCCCAGAATTAATCATGTCTTCATCACGCTGGCTCCTCGCCTTGCTCCAGACAGGGGATGGAGGACACCAGCCTGGCCGTGCCTCGTGGCAGTGCCACGGTCCCACACCTGCCCAGCTGCCCTCCTGTGTTTCACAGAGCACACACACTGGCTCTGACTTGTTTAATTAATTAGTAACCTAATTGTACCACTTCAGCATAACCCCCTAGTAGGCACAATTGACTTATCTGGGGCAAGCACAACAAAAAAAGGGTATATTTCCTTCCAAAACTTCTGTATTAAGTTGTTATTACATTAAGCCAGCAAACTTTCAACCTACTCAATATTCAGTAAATTTAAGAAAATGAATTGAAGCTACATGCCTATTTTTATATGTACTCCTGAAGACATTTTCTGATTTTTTTTTATGGTTTAATTAAAGCCTCATGGCAATGGAATGCTTCTTTCTACCTTCTATGCCAGTGGTTAAAAATTACGGGGCTTCAAGTACCCTGCATGCCTTTAATTGCTCTGCTGAAGATAAAAGAGCAGTGATATTTTTATCACAACCTTTACAGCAGGCAAAATTAAAAATGCCCCTTGCCCACGTGAGTGGAGCAAGCAGTGACCAGGGATCTCCTCCAACCCCATCCCTGCCCCACGCCTGCATCCCACAGCCCCACCGATGTCCAGAGCTTAACTCATCCCCTTCCATTTCATGTAGCCCGTTTTGGGGAACATTTCATGCTGCCACACGTGCAGAGGAACTTCCTTGAGCCACTTTTTGACATTAAAAGAATAAAAAAAGTGCAAAAGTCTCTAAATTAAGAAAGTACTGGCAGAGTACATTCAGTGCAGGACAATGCAGAGGAAGGTTACAAGTATATTAGGATAAGGGCACCACAATTATATGAAGAAGTCTGGAGAGAAAAGATTACATTGTTCTGACAACAACATTTTTCAAACATTTAGACCTTTAATATCATTAATTTAAAGTACAAGATTAAATATTTTATGCAAATATTAGACAACAGCAAAGAGCTCTGCATGTTAGGATTTAAAACAAATTGAAAGCAGGCAAGACATATTCATTTCTTAAGCAGTTTAGTTAAAAAATTGGTATTGTCTCTATTAGGATTAACTGACAGCAACTCTTTGTGTTCAAATGGATTTAACTTCACTGTGGTTTGTTTTCCAGATATCATTGTCCTCCAATTATCATGGATAAAGGGAAATGTAAAAGGACAGATCAAGTAAAAATATATCTTCACATCATAAACACAGAATTATGTTTAAATTTCATTACTAAATGGGATTTCAGCTTCATATACCATGCCTAATCCTGCACCATAAAAGATGTATAAAACCTCCTGACAAATTCTAACAGACTTTGTGGAAGTTGCATATATTGATTAAAACATCAAGCACTTACATACAAACCAATAATGAATTACTTCTTGTTGGAAGATAAAACTTTGTGATATTTAAAATTACAGACTTGAAAGTAAGTAAAATTACCCCTAATTATGCAGAAGGGAGCAACACCTTAGCAGTAAACAAGATAAGCACCTCAAACAGCACTAATAATTTTAATTAACATTTTCTAGTTTCCTTTCACCTCCTTTCAAGGTCATCTGCTACCTTTTCCTGGTACAACATTGCAGCACAGTGTTAAAAACTTACATTCCATTACTAATCACTTTGATAAAGCCAAAAAAAATATTTTTTAGGAGAGATTTATTTAAAAAAAAATAAAAATCACTTAATTGTGTGGAAAAGCAAATGCTGCATTGTGTAACTCTGTCAGGAAGGGGTTTTTTTTGCAGTGAATTGCTATCAAAAATCAGATTCCAGCAGCTGGGACTCGGTTGGTCATTTGGGGCCTGATTCTGAACACCAGAGGCAAAATTATTCTGGGAACTGTGCAGAAACCTGTTAATATTTCAGGTGTAAATTTAAAAATCTGGATTATGCCCAAACTGTTGGATATTCAGATAGCAATCAAAGTTGAAAAGACTCCTGAAGTGTGAACGCTGAAAATGAAAATTTGGTAAAATGTGATAATCTGCACAGGATTTCTGCTGTTTTTTTTCCTTGAGTGCCAATTAATAAATGCATGTTCAAGATTTATGATTTTGTGAAACTCTTTCTTTTCTTTTCCAAAAAGTCCAAAAGTTGGTAGGAAAAGGGCTTTGTTGTACCAGTGGGTTTGTTCCGTGCCACAAATTTAATGTACGAGGTCACTTGGAATATAATGTGTAGTGAAAGAATCTCATTAGGCTAAAATGAATGTAAAATGTGTCAATTTGATCCAAATGAGAACTGTAGTAAAACCATGTTTGATGTTCATGTGCAATAAATCTTTAACATTTGTCTGTAAAGTATTAGAGAACCCACAGGGAAATCTCTATTTGTGATAGCTGCACATTTTCAATGATTTTTCCTATAATCCTTTGTTGACATTTAGCATAGGGTAACAGAAAAGGAGATCCTGAAATGAGAATTATTACTTATTATTCTAAGGTAAACAAGATGGACACCTTGCACGTAGGTTTTTGAGAAAGACAGGAATTATGAAAGCATCCCTCTGTCAGAAGCTCATTTTTCAGTGGCTCATCTGTGAACAACTATGACATCAAAGGTGCCCTACCTGGTCGTTACTCCATTCAGCATTAAAACGTCCGACGGCCCCATCCTGCCAGTTTTGGGGTTTATTTTGATATATTCATATTGTTAATTACTGTTGTATTTCAATTTTCTCTCTAGTATTTTTGTTCATTCATAATAGCTTCATGGTTCAGCGGACCGAAAGGACTAAAATGAAAGATTTCCCAGATTTCTTCTGGGAGTAATTTACAAAAGACCACAATTTTTTTTAATTGCTCCTGATGTTTCGTTCTGGATAGCTGGAAGAGGAGAAATCAGCCCAACTCTTTTAGCTGCCACACCAACCGTAGCAGAGGTGAAGGTTTGGGTCTGGTGTGATCGCCGTGAGCCTTGCAGCCCACTGGTCCCTGTTTTGGGGACTTTGCTGTAGCCACGCCGTGGTGTTTATATTCCTGCAGCTCACACTTGCTTTTGCAAGAGAATTATGAGCTATTTGCTCCCTTTGAGGAGTCTTGGGGAATAAGGGGTGAAATGTCAGAAACAATTAAGAGAAATGGAGGCATTTCATTTAAGCAGCAGAAGAAATACATAACTTTTGCTGAATGACTGAACTTGAAGTGCCACAAGATTGCTCCAATATGAGTTCTGGCTCCTGATTATCACAAAGTTTTATTAAAAGAAAAACAACCTTACAACACTTGCATGCCAAAGGTTGCAACACAGGCTTTGGCAGGAAACGCAGAAATGCTCCAGCATGGGAAAAGTCTTCGAGCAAGCTTGTAGCTGGGCTGATTTAGGTTTTTACACCAAAGGAACAGCACCTTTCTGAAGCCAAGGCATGACTTTGGGGCCATAGCGACAACACTCGCTGGGAAGCTGCTCAGCATCACGCCAGCAGTGCCCTGGCAAACCCTCTTCCCTATCTCCCCCCTCCCCACAGCAACCTTCTTTCTTTCTTTTTTTTTTTAACAGCATTTGTCCATTTTGTTATTGCTGTGCAGGCCCTTTATCAATAAATGTGGTGTTCTCAGTTGAGTTTTCTTTGGCTTGCAGTCTGCTTTACAAAACCGCTGCATACTTGACAGTTTGCCCTAGTTAAAAATTCTTTGGTCAGAGAAAGCCCGGAGAATGAAACAGTATCTGGTGTTGTAAAATCTTGACCAGATTCTGAAATATTGCCTAAGCCCCTGTCAACTCGAAGGTGATTTCTCCAGGTCATGGTTTAGGAAGGAATTGATGGGACACTCCGCCGACTGCTCGGTCTGCATTATATCTTTTTCAGGAGGACACCTTTAGCATTCACCTCTTTCCAATCCTCTCTATTTTTGACAGTACCTTTACTTCCACGCATAGATGACATGCTAAACATCAGAAAAACAACCCAGAAAGAAAAAAAAGCTTATCTGCCTATTGCTTTTTCAGTTCTCTATTTCTATCTGAGGGATTATCTATTACCTAATAACCCTGGGGAAAAAAAATCCACCTGAGACTAAAATTGAGATAATAATACCCAGTGTTACATCAAACTGTTCATCCCAGCACTTTTCTGAGGGTGTTGGGTCTGTCATCCAGCTCTTACAGGTGAAGAAACTGAGGCACAGGCAAAGGAGAGGTCCAGTAAACCAAAGGTAAATTCGATATAAAATACAAATTCCAGTGCAGTGCCTGTCCAAACACCTTCAGAAGGACTCATGGTACATCCAGCAGCTCTAATGTGATAAACCATCACTCCTGATAGTAAATATATTATTTTTTGTATATATAGTTTCTTCTATTATAATTCCTAAGTTTGCAAATTTAAAGGCTGCGTGTAAATATAAAAAATTCTAAATATTCTTATGATCAGCTCAGAGTAATGAAAGTGCTTCCATCAACAAGTGCTTGATATCATTTTAAGCATCAGCCCAGAATCTTACTGAAAACTTCAGTATTTTGCCAGATAAAGGTAAGATCTCAGGAAGAATCAGACTAGATCGTCCAGCTGTATAAATTATACATCATTACATTAAAATAAGTTCCATGTATTTGTGACACAAGCTGTAACTATTGTGGTTTTGCAGAGTATTTTCCTGAGGGTAAATTACAGCAGATCTGCCCACTCCTTCCTCTGGAGAAACTGAGCTGCCCCTGATAAGGCCAATAACCCTTCCAGTTTGGTGGCAAGTCCTACAGTCTTAATTAAAAAGACCTAGTTCTGAATTTTCCTTATCAACCCCAGGGGTTTTTGTATTGCGTTAGTACTTTTCTTAAATTCTCAGAGCTTCATCCAGCTCTGGGCAAGCTCGAAATGCCTGAAGGACAAACTGTGAGGACCTGCAGAGTAAGACGTCACTGCAGGACTGGTTGGCGTGTCCTGCTTCCCCGATGGCTTCGTTGGCTTGGGTTGAGTTGGGTTGGTTTGATTTGGTTTGGCTGTTGAGGTTGGAATAAGACACTCGTGATGCTTCAACTCCTGGATTGAGCTAAGAGGATTTTTGTCCTTTCTTTGGACATTCACTCAGCAAAACCACTTCATCAGTGTGACCACAGGAGCAGCCCAGGCTGACCCACACATCCCTGTCCAAGACCATCTCCTGGAGGGTCAACCCATGGGAAATTAAACCTGCATCTGTTGCAGGAAATCTCCCATGTTGGTGTGATGCTCCTTCTGGGACAAGACATTCTTGGGGGTCAAGAAGTGTCTCTTTTGGGTTTTCAGGCACTGGCACTGGTGGATCAGGCACATTGCTTTTAATATTCTATTTCCTTGCCCTCACTTTATTCCCCTCAGTTTGAAACTCTTGATGGCCTTTCATCAAATGCATTTGACAAACCCAAAGAATATCTAAAAGGGGCAGTAATAATTCAGTACTATAATTTTATGGGTATTTTAAAGTTCCTCAGTATTAGTATTATTTTATGGAATGATTTTTCCTCCTTTTCCTCGGTCTTTCTTCCTATGTTCTGTGGTAGAATTATAGGTGAAATGTATTTCTTGGCTGCTGTTTCATCTTTTGTTCATACAGTTAAATATCTCACTAGTTAAAGATTGCACGAGGCCCCCACATTAAAATTTTATTGTATTTTTGTATTTATTTTTGGCCCGGATCTGGGGACCTCGGAGGTCCAGGTCTTGTGTAATTTTATTGACTTGTGGGTGGAGGAAAGAACAGAAATGAGGTTTGTGGCCAGAGTGTTATCTTTGGCCTCACGCATCTATGTGGGGGCCTGATTCTGATTCTGCTCTGCTTCATAAGCATGTAAATCTTGAGCAGCTCCACTGAAAATGGAGACGTTAAAGTGATGTAAGCCCAATGTAAATTAGAGAATTACCTCCGTGGTGGATGCAGTGTAAGCGTTTTGCTATTTATGACTTAGCTGGGAGCTGTTGACTAGCCTCTCTAAAGATAAGAGCCACCTATAACTCAGTTGTGGGAATCTTTTTTTCTTGCCTAATGTCTCCTAGCTAAACCAAAGATTAAAATTGCTCTTTCTTTTAATGAGGTCTACCAGCTAGCAGTAACATAGTTAAGACAATAAATCTCATCAATCTGAGAATGGCAGCTGAATTTTGGTGCCTTTGCCCTCTAGTGAAAAGCACCTTATTCTATCCACTTCTACATAAAAAAAACCCTGTTGAATAAAAGTGCTAAAAACATGGATTTCAGCCTTAATCACTTATTTTCATGTAAGACTGTTCATGTGCTCACCACTTAGTGAGTGGTTGCTCATGCTCTGGAGTCTTCCCCATGTATTCAACAGCTCACTGACAGAAGTCATGGCCATAGCATCCTATGCTCCTTCCTGCCTGGTTCACTTCCATCACCGTGGCCTCTTTCCTCCCCAAAACCTGTCTCCTCCTTACTTCTTAGCACATTTCTTCATGTCAGGTCTTTGGCTTGGAAATGACTTCTCCTGTCAGCCAAACCTTCTTGATCTTCGCTTTAAAATCCTTCCGAAATTTGGCTTGCCTTCCAAAACTAAGCCTCAGCTCCCTTGTTACTCTTCTAAATATAAAACATTTTTATTACATTAAGCCACATTGAAAAGAAAAAAAGAAAAAGAGGAAAAAAAGAAGAAAGGAAATCCCTCTACCAAATTTGAAGGAAGAGGACAGCATTACATAGCAGCATATCACATCTTGTTTTGTCTTGGTATCATCTTCCTTGCACATGCTTTGGGCTTGCTGTTGGTATTCCTACTTGAGTATATCCCACTCTAAAAAACCCAATCACAGTCATCACTAAGGGAGTTGTGTCCAGGCTGAACTGGAAAATGGGAAAACCCATCCCATTATTGATCACTCTGCCTCACTTCCTAAAGAGAAAACTCTTTTCTGAGGAACTCATTTAGCACCTTTCAATCACATTAGACTTGATTTTCCTATAAAACTCAACGCAACCTTTGAAATTGGTTATTTATATTTTTAATCTGTGCATCTCATCCCTTATCTCAAATGCAATTTTAATAATTTCAACAAAGAAGTGTCTTAATATTCCCAATAACGGCTCTTGTCGCTTTAAATATTAAAATTCGCATTAGGAATTCCCTTGACTGAGTGTGCATTATTTGCATTATAGATTGTGTGCATGTCTCAGTCTCTATATATACATTTATACACATATCCATATTTTTAGGAAAATGTGGAAAGTTCTAAATCACCCTGTCTGATTGGAAAGCAGCGAATGGAGAAGCGATTAGGGCTAAACAAGTTCCTAACACTTCCAAATTAAAAGCTCCTAATTTTCAACTTTAAATAAATCCTTATTCTATAGCAGAAATAATTCCTCATAAAGTGTTTCCAACATTCAGAGAATGCTTTTAGGACGTACAGCATTAACATAATTTTTTCGACTGGGGTTCTCACAGGACGTCTGATGAAGTCTCTACCCTTAATTTTAATTGCGTAGGCTGCATTCTTAATTAAAAACTGTACAAATGGATTTTATGCCATGCCAAAAGAAATCTGAGTTCATTAGTTATAAAACATTTTAAAAATTGATGTAAATATGTGAATTCTTTAAAAGTTTGAACTCAGAGTTCTCATTTTATGTTGAGCAGCCTTTTATGTACAGAATAATGAAGCCAATGCAAATTAAGGGTTTGTTTTACTTCTTTCTTTCTTCTTTCTTTCTTTCTTTCTTTCTTTCTTTCTTTCTTTTTTCTTTTTCTTTCTTTCTTTCTTCCTTTCTTTCTTCCTTCCTTCCTTCCTTTCTTTCTTTCTTTCTTTCTTTCTTTCTTTCTTTCTTTCTTTGTTTCTTTCTTTCTTTCTTTCTTTCTTTCTTTCTTTCTTTCTCTTTCTTTTTTCTTTTTCTTTCTTTCTTTCTTCCTTTCTTTCTTCCTTCCTTTCTTTCTTTTCTTTCTCTCTTTCTTTTTCTCCCTCTCTCCCTTTGTCCCTCTCTCCCTCTGTTTCTCCCTCCTTTTTGGTGAATGTGGGTGGTGAGGGTCAGAGAGTGTAGGGGTTATGTCTGTATGTCACGATGTTTTTCCTTAAAAAATCAAATTCATTTAAATTTCAATTGTGAAGAAAATTAGAATGGGAAATGCACTGACCCTTTTGTACCAGGTTATATAAATATAAGTTCATATATCTTCTATTCGTTCTTCATATTAAAACACAATCACATCATCTCAAGCCAATAAACTTAACAGAAATCTGTCAAACTGTAACTTTGGAGGAAAACTCTGGACGTCGCTTAAAGAAATATGTGCATCTTATTGATTTTTAGTTTAAAATCCATGAGTTGTTAATTAAAATGATTTTCCATAACTCGACAAGACTTCAAATAACAAACGGGAAACTCTGAGAGGTTTGTTTAACCTGACAAATTGCTAACCTTTCATTTCACTGGCTGCTCATCTGGCTGCATGGGACCTTTTCTCTTCCCTTGCTGCCAGCTGGGAAGTTTCGATTCATCTTTTCCAGTTGGTAGCACCAACCTGATGCTCACTGTGCTTACCCAAAATACAACACGTGGTCTTCCAGCCCATGGGAATGGAGAACTGGGACTGAACTCAACTTTTCCTGTGCTGTGAATTAATCTGTAAGCTTCCACTCCCCAGGCTACGTGCTTGTACCCAGCCTGTGCCCCACGAGCAGCCTTGTCCAGGGGTTTTCATGCCTGGCTTACTGGCAAAGAAAAAGTAGAATAAATAGAACTGAAACAATGGTATTGCCATTTAGCATTCAGAGCCAGATTATACACTGGTATTCTAACAAAAATGCAAATTAAGCATTAAATAAAACAACCTGTATGAAGAACCCCCCCCTCCTTGTTTCTCTCCATCCTCTTCAGTGGTTTGAGCATCTCTCTGCCGCTGAATCCCGGCCGAGCGTGGCAGCAGGGGTGTTGAAACACCACATGAAAAGCTGTGTAAGTGCTTGTGACATTTACAACACGAGCTGAGGCAGGAAGCACCAGAAATCTCACAGGAGAGACGTTCTCCTGAGTTTCCAGCCCAATTTGGCACAGAGAAGAGGTTAGATAGATTTTTGACAAGCATCTGATTTCCTTTTTATTTTTTTTAAGGGGCAGAGTTCAGGCAACAAAAGCATTCCACCTTTTGAGATTTGCCCACGACAGATCATGGAAACAGTATTCCAATGTAAGTGAATATTTTGTGTTAGAAACACACCAGACTGGAAAGAACATTGGTTATCCATCAGCTTTAACTCCCACCTTCCCCCCCAAATTCAGCTACCTAGTCATCAATTCGGCGCAGGAGAAAGCTTTAGGGAGCAGGGTGATTCATCAGCAAATTCAGGCAAACAGACTTCTCCACAAACACAAACTTCTTTTATTAGACTGGTTTACTATTTGAAATTTCTGAACACATTCATAAAGTCTACCATGAGAAACGAGCCAGAAGGAATCACTGAATTTAATGCTTTAAGGAAGCAGGCGATTGTAAATTTGCTTTAACAAGGTCCAGCAGTGCTGCTGGGGTTGGAGTGAAATGTGGCATTAAGAACTCCACCACGAGCCACTTTGAAACTTGTGTTTTGTTGGGGTTTTTTTTATTTTCTTTTTCATAGCAGGAAGGAGAGTTTGAGACCAGGCAAATTCAAAGACATTGCATGAGCACGAAAGGACAAGTGAAGAACCATGGACCTGCAGTGAGCACAAAGCCCTCAGAGCAGCAGCCTCTCATATCCCACTTTTAGAAGATTAAATCAAGTCACTCAGGAAGTGGAGATGAAGGACACGTAGACTGTACAGCATCATAGGAGTTTGGGATGGTTGAGACTAAAATTAACAGCACTCTGCCACTCACCAGCTCCTCTCCTGTAGCACCAGTGATGTCACGTCCCAGTTGGTAAGGAGCTTCCCATGTCCAACCTTGGCAAATGCTGGAGGAGATTTCCATGGCCGTATCTTTTGGCTTTCATTTTATTTTCTGTTTTGGTCATTGTGCAGCATATTGGACAAATTCCTGAAATTCTGGTATTTGCTTAAATCTGTTCAGTCTAGAAAATGTGAGACACAAACCATGTCCCTTTCAAAGTGCTGTGAGCTGCTTCACCCAGAGCACACTTCACCCTGCAATTATCTCATCTAGCTTTAAGAACCTCTAACTTAAATTAAATTCCATGAAAACAGAGATGCTGTATGGTCCCAGAAGAAGAAAATCCACTTTTCTAACATTCAGAATACTACTTTCAAAGGAGGGCAAAAAGATTCATCTACAAAATGGTAGATGGATTGATAAACTCTGGATCCATGCACCTATTTCACAGCAGCCAACCCCATACCTCCTGCAACAACTGCTCTCTGAATGAAACCACAGTATGTTTGCTAAGCAGATCTTCAGCCTCTTGTTTATAGTAGCATACCAGTTTTTATGCCAGCACCATGGTCTACCCAGAAGTAAAGGAAAACATTTGTTCTACAGAAAAATTCACAGAAATGGACACAAACAATCCTGTGTAATTGATAGTTTTATGAGATTGAACTCTGTAAATTTTTTTAAATCTCATCCCTCTAGATCCAGTTTATGTGCACATTTGAACAATGACTTCATATCCTCTCCAAACAGAGATTCTGGGATTCAGTCTCGTCATTTGGCCAACACAAATCCCCAAGTGCCAAGAATTTCTACTTTTGTTTTGCTTTATGTTTGTCTTTTACTTGTTCTTTTACAAGATTACTAGTCAAACCAGTCAGTCGGTGAAATGACTCCAGTTTGCACCAGAGGAAGATCTGTAAAGCCCCTAAATATTTGGAAAAAAATGAGCATTTTTGTTATCTCATGGTGCAGATTCCAACTCTAACTCTTAAAACTTTATCTACTGTAAAGGAATGAGTTTACAGAAAAGTTCAATGGCTGAACTGTTTGCTTTGTGGACCATCTTCACCAGCAAAGAAGGAGGAAGGCTGCTTGAATTTTCAGACACCTTTCCATTGGGAAAGTTTAAGTTAAATTTAAGGAGCATACAACATTCATCACATTTGCTAGCCAAACATTCTTTTCACAAGGTGATTCTTTTTGTTTTCATCATAAACTGTAGCCACAAAAACATCTCTAATTTTGTTTTTTTCCTAGGAGCTACATTCCCAGCTCAACCAGATCCTTGAAGATGTATGCTGACTTTGAGTAGATTCTATTGGATTATGAGACAAGGTCTACTAAACCCAAAATCTTTAATTTATTATATTTTTTTTCCCCTGGTTATGCAATTGCAGTGCCACATGATGAAACTTATGGATGAGCTTGTAGAGTACCTTGGTTATTAGCTGGAAAACATGCCCTCAGAAGAGTCCTCTTTCTTCCATCATGGTGTTGGGTCAGGGGGCTGCATTGCTTAAAATGGTGCAGAGTATTTTTTGGTCAGACAAGAGGTCAGGCTCCTACTAGAGGTTAAGAATCCTTTGCAAACTCATGTGAGAATTGGTATTTTGATGCAAATTTTGTGATTGAGTCCTGCATTCATCTGTCTGTGGAGAGTACCACTGAAAGGAAAGGTGATGGGGATGTAGAGTCTGAGGGTCATGTGGCCATACTGGTGTTAAAACTGAGATAATTAGGATGGGGGATATGGATGATAGAACACATCTAGGAGGTAAAAATGGCTTGGAATGTTCATTTGGACATGCTGGTCACCAGCAGAGCTGATGTGGTTGCTGGTGGCTACGGGGCTGCATTTTGGACTCCTACCACAGCCCAGCAGCCCAACCTCTGCAGATCCATTAAATGGTAACAGCTTCTGGTGAACATGACTGATTCCAGCAATACTTGAACCAATAACCCTGAGGTGAACAACTTTGCAGCCTCTTAACATTTTCTCAGACTGCCTGGTCTGATATTTTAGTTCCCAGACCCCCACCCCCCCTCCTGGCTATAAATAGATCTCTTTTTAAGATTTTGCTTATTTTGCATAACATATCTTGTCTGGAATACAATTTATATTTTATCACAAGGAGCAATTGTCCTGTTAAACTCACGTGGATTTGGATTTGATGATCTTAAAGGTCTCTTCCAACCTAAAGGATTCTATGATTTTTCCTGAGGTAATTAACACACATGCTAATTTTGACAAGAGATAGGCCGTGCAGTTACAAGACATATCTTAATGTAATCAGCTGTATTTGGTTCCAGAAATCATAAATTTAGAATTTCAGTATTTATGCATCTGTATGCTCCACACCTTCCTATAAGGGGCATGTGACTTATTTTTTTCTGCTATTACTTTAACAGAAAAATGGCCATAAAAGCAAAATTATTTTTTGAAGCTAGGTTGAAATCCCAGTTTTGGCTGCGAGCGTTTACAAACGTTAATGGATTGATGAAACCACAAGTTGCTTACCCTAAAAACAACCCTGCAACCACATAAGAAAACCTTAATTGCCAGCGGAGCCAGGAGCTATCTCAGAATAAGCAAAATTTCCATTCTCTTCTTTAACCTCTTCGTTTCTTGGTTCGAGTGGGCACGAGAGGCAGAGCAGCTCAAGGGAGTTGGGAGAGCGTGGCCACAAGAGGGTTTTAATTTATTGATGGCTCTTGCCCTACTGTACAGTCACCGCTGCTATTTGAGTGTAATGGATGGAACAGATGTTTGACACTGCAGCACCTCTTCATAACTTCACTCTTCAAAAACAGTTTTACAAGTGCTCGCTGGCGTTGGTTCCCATTCAGCACAGGAAACTGAGGTCATGGTGAAACATGAGGCCCGGGCAGGAGCTTGAACTCATGTGCACTGCAGCTGGGCCCACGTCTTCTGAGCACGTTAGCAATTCATGGAGCAGCCATAATTTTCAACTTATGGACAAAGGAATAAAAGTGTTGACACCCTTATTGTAACATCTGCGAAGGGAAAAATACGAGCCTGTTGCTAAATGCATGAAAGGTGGAGGTTTCTTTACGCTTAATTTTGTTCATTAGCGGACGTGATTATTTTTTTAAGGTGAAAAAATTTCTTCAGGTTTCAGTCTCAACGCTGAAAAGTCACTTTCTGGACCGTCGTTTTCTCAGTATGGCTTAGGAGCAATTTGAAAAGCAAGGGGCTTTTCTGGTATTCTGAGCTTTGGGTTTTTTTCTAGATGATTATTTTAACACATGCTCATCTCTGAATATGCCAAAAAATCTTCCCAGGAATACAATCCAGGTAATTTTGTAGCTTGTTTTAATAAGTTTTAATCAAGGTAACGGAAGGTTCATGCAGTTAGATATACAAATTACCTCCTCTTACCTTCCCTGGGAAAACAATTAAGGCATTTGGGTGCTGATATTTGGGACCTGATTTGGAAAATGATAGTGGGGCGCCAGCCTGAGGAAGCTGATATGTGCATGGTTCGAAATCCCACCCCAGAAGTTTTTCTCCTACTGTAACTTCAGCTTCTTTCCAGTACAGCCTCGGGGATTTCTCCAGCACTTTCATGAAAACTAATCCCCCCCTGCAGCAAAGCCAGTGCTCATCTCCCAGCATCAACACGTGTGCTATGAACTTTCTGCATCTTTGCTCTCTGTCTTCCATGTACCTTCACATATAATTATATGTCTGACCTTGCTCTTAATTAAAGTCAGCCCTTTAGTGGCTTAGTGGCACATTCGGAAAGGAAACGTGGTCATATGGTGTTAGTTACCCAGCACAAAATTATTGATTAAGGTGTTAAAGTAGTGTCAGCACTGCTAAAAATGAAGGTTTCTACAGTTAGGTGATACTAGGAACTCCAAAACACGCTTGGGTCAGAGATGTTCCTGTGAGACTAGAGTAAGCAACAACCTTCCACCCACCCCTCAAGTCTTTCTAAAGCAAAGAATTGGTGGATTTGTCCAGGTAAAATCATATATTTGGGATGCTGCTCTTCAGAATGACCTGCAGGAAGATCTATAGATAAAGAATACTTTTCCTGCCCCAGCTGCTCGTGTAGGCTGTATGAAATGAAAGCCACTAATTCCTTCAGGCAGCTGTAAAAGCTTTTGTTAGTTCTAACAGAAAGTGGCCTGTCACATGGAAATCCCTTCAACTTCTAGAGCTGCATATTTTTGTCTTTCCCTGTCTATTTCCACAGAGATAACATGCACTATTAGGAGCAAAATGTCTTTTTTAGTAAGATATCCTGAACATTTGCAACAAAACGCCTGCCACGACTGCTCTCCACAGAAATAGGGGAAAAAGCCACAGAAGGAAACATCTACCAGCTTGATCTGATCAGGTTGGAGACATCCCTGATCACAGCAGAGGGGTGGAGGAGATGACCCTTAAAGGTCCTTTCCATTCCAAACCATTCTGTGATTCTTTGATTCCATCAATCTAGGATTGTTTGATTCTATGTTCATGATGATGGAATCCCAGACTAGTTTGGTGGGAAGGGACCTTTCAAGGTCATCCAGTCCAACCCCCTGCAGGGAGCAGGGACATCCCCAGCTAGAGCAGGGTGCTCAGAGCCCCGGCCAACCTCACCTGGGATGGTTCCAGGGATGGGGCAGTGACCACCTCTCTGGGCAGCCTGGGCCAGGGACTCAGCACCCTCAGGGTCAAAAAATTTCTTCCTTAGACCTACTCCAAATCTCCCTTCTCTTAGTTTAAAAGCAACACCTCTTGTCCTGCCACAACAGGCCATGCTAAAAGCACTGTCCACATTTCTCTGATAGGTTCCAGGATCCTCTGGCACATCCTCTACCACACAGTCACTCTTGTTTAAAGCTGTCCCCATAACAATCCTGCTCTGCAAGCAGCCTGATGTGCACAGAAAGGTCTTTGCTGTTGTTCCCAATGCTGGTACAACCTCTCTCCTTACCATGCCCCATAGTCCCACTGGCAATATAGCTCATCCTGCCTTAAAACCACCCCAACCATGTGGTGGGAGCAATCCTTACATTCAACCAGTCTATACAAGAAGGGAAAAAGTCACGCCTGTGGTTCATGGCTTTGTTTTCTCAACCTTTAAGCAGTTGTTTGGTTGTTCTGTGTCTAACCACAGTTCCCAGCTCTAGGACGAGCTGTGGGATGAAGGACAACCAGAGGATTTTTCTTTCCTTTTGCTATCTCTCCTCCCTTTGCATTGATAAACCATCCCGTGGCTGGAGTGGAGACAACACTAAGTGAAGATGGTGGAAAGTTTCCTTCATGTCTGGGGGTTTTCCACAGGGCTTGTGCCAATTTACAGCCCCAGTTAGTGAGCTTAAAACATCTATGGAGGGTTTAATGGCATCTGAAGGACAGAGGCTGCAAACTCTCACGTTTCACATGAGGTGGCCTTGCTTCTCTGGAGCTGGAAAATGCATGGTAGGAAAAGTTTCACAATTAAAGACAAGCCTACATAGTTTGGTTTGTTGATAGTCTTGCAAAAGCAAACAAAATAACTCCTTACAAAGGTTTGTTGGAAGCTCATAGCTTTTTTCCTATGGGAAAAAAAGGCTGTTCCATAAAACTGTGGGGAAAATTTGAGCTGACAGCCCAAGATTAAATTCACTTTTCTAATTCTGAGATGGCGACAAGTTTAACTATTCTGGCTTGGCTCAGAGGACTTGGGTTGTGGGCTGTGTCTGCAGAAGATGTGAGTGTGCCTGGCTTTCAGGGGTGACCACAGGGTCCCTCTTTCCCAGGCACAGGGGGAGCAAACTTCGTTGCAAGCAGCAATCCCCCCCCAAAACCCAGCATTTTATCCTGTTTCTGGCAAAATCATGGAGTGCCTGATAAGCCCCTGTGGAAGTGGGCTCAGCTAAGGCTGGACCCAGGCAAATGATCCCAGGGGTCAGAAGCTCTTTCCTCAGTTTTTTAAAGAACTTTCTGAAATAGGCACTCAAGAATAATTAAATAAATGGAGATGATACATTTCTAACCTCAATTTGCCTATTGAAGGAGGGAAGGTCCCATGAAAACTGCTGCTGTAGGGGCTGTGGGTGGTAGACCTGGAGTCTGATGCACCTCATGGAGACACCTGAGTGGCAGTGTCCTTACCCCTTTCCCTCTCAGCTCTGGCTTAAACTATGGGTAGTTAGTTACACACTTTTGAACCATTTTTGTTTAGAAACTGGAAATCCTTAGATGTAGCCATGTTTTCAGCCCCTTGACCTTCACTGCTTACAGACACTTGTGCTATTACATCTTGGTCTAAGTCTTAGCAGAGATGTGACATGAGATTTCTGGGCTCTTTGGACAAGTTTCTAGGCTTACAATGAGTAAACTGAACAATTTCAGGCTCTGTGTAAGTGCTACAAGTGTGAAATCTAGTTCTGCCAGTAAATTGTTGCCTTTTCTTTAGCATTGCAAGGCATGCTCTCAAGTTTATTTGAAGACATAAAATATGCTAAATGTTTAGCAGCACCACTGTGTAAAGAAGAGTTGGATGAAGTATATATTTTTAAATACAGCAAGTAATAAAACGTGGAGTAAATTCCCAAGAATATCATTTTGGGGCAAGTACAATAGAATGCTTAATGGAATATATTCCCAGGTCTGCTGTTTTTATTCCTTTCTCTCTCCTGCTTTAATCTCTTTGCCCAGCCAGTGGTTGCTGTTATGGGAGCTGAGAGGGAGGAGGTTCATCTGTAGACACTTCCAATATCATAGCAATGGAAGAAGGGGTGTGAGGTGCTTGCTGCCTGCTGGGACATCTCTTCTCCACTGGTGTAGCTGCCTCACATGTCCACCAGTGCCCTGGCAAGCCAGCATCCAGCTCTGGGAGGCAGCTCAGAGCCACTCAGCAAGGGGCTGGGCAAACATATCAGAAGGAACACAGAAAACAAAGAAAATTATAAAACAAATAGTGAGGGAAAAGAATAATTTAAAAAAAAAGGCAAAGATGACTCCTCCTTGAATTCTTTTTCTCTAAATTTCTTTCCTTCTCATTGAACTTGGTTGAGAAGTGTCCCCGTGGACTTCATCAGAAAATCAATCACTCCATTTTAAGTTTTAAATGGAGTCCTAAGTAGCTGACCCTGATGTGCAAAACTGCACAAGAAATACAAATTCTGACCAAGACAGTTACAGAATCCCAGAATCCCACCATGGTGGGGCTGGAAGGGACCTCTGGAGATCATCTCCTCCCACCCCTGCTCCAGCAGCTCACCCACAGCAGGGTGCCCAGGGTCACAGCCAGGAGGGTTTGGGATCTCTCCAGAGCAGGAGACTCCACAGCCTCTGGAGAGAAAAGCCACAGTCAATATTGCTTCTTTCCAGACCAGTGTTTCTGGTCTGAGTCAGGTGATGATGCCTGAAGCTCTTTCTCATCTAAACCTTCTGCAGTTAGGTTTCTTTATGGGTAAAACAGGCAAATTTAGGATTGTGCCCCACATCGAGTAGCTTCATATTTCAAGAGGGTTTTTTTTTCTCTTGCTTCAAAGCAAATTTTGCCCCTTTGTAACACAATTATGCCCCAGGTAGCACAGCGTTCTGACATCCCTGTTGGATAGTGGGTTTTATACTGCAGGTTTCTAGATAACTATGGAAGTTATTTCACCATTAAAAGCTGTCTGCTCTATGGTACCTCTGAAATGATGCTCCTAAACTGCTCTCAGTTCCTGCTGCCTTTCAGGACTATCCATTCTGGAAATGGGCTCCCAGTAGGATAAACATACATTGACTAATCCAAGAAGATGTATTAAGGAAAAAAAAAACAAAACAAAACTAAAAAAAATAAACAGATTCTGACATGAAAGTTCTCATATTTTATTTCTCTTTGCTTTCTAGAATGTTCATATTTAGTTGTTATAAATTTTAGCAGTTGTAACTCAGAGAGACTTTTGTTGAAGCATGAACCTAATAGGATTGTGAAAACTGTTCAACTAATCCAGTTTAGTTATCTTTAGTTGTATATTTTTATATATATATATAAAAAATTAGTATCAGTGGATACTATTGAGTAGTAGATCTCCTACACTGTATTAAAAAAATAAATAATGGATACTAATGAGTGATGTATCTTTTATACTGCATTTGATTCACCAGTTAATAAGGTATAATATTAATAACATCAGAGATGTTCACACTGCAACTGTTTGGCACTGAGCAAGAAGTCTTTGTAGAATTCAGAACAACTTCCAGTGCAGTTTGCTGGATTTGCCCACCCTGCAGTATTTTTTGGTGGCTTTTACCTGAAATTACATGTCCATCTCCCATTAATTTCCATAGGTTAGAAGAATGCCTTTCTAAAGAGAGAAATCTCAGCATCTCTAAGGAGGGGCCAGTTCCCAAGCCCTGCAGCATGCCCAAATGAGATTTGGCAGAGCTCTGTCTTGTTGGGATTTGTATTGATGAAGGGGTTTTTTTGCCACGTGGTGCAGCACTGGCAACCTGCAAGGGCTGGGATTGTCTTTAGTACATTTTCCTTTGAGGAGTGCAGACCATTTTGGCCTTCCTACCATGTTCTCCTGCCTGGGAGCAAAAAAGCCCTGAGGTAATGTTGCCTCTCTGCCTTCCCCAGCCACCTTCTACATGGCTGCAGATATCAAAGAAAGTCAACAAATCATCTTTCAAAGCACAGAGAGGGGGGGGAAAAAAAATCTGGCTTGCAGATTAAAGGTAATCTGGTAATGAGGACCTACCAGAAGATAATTAATAAGCATAGTTTTCTAGACCTGATCTACCTGTCAGGTATGAAGAAGTCTCCCAGGGCAGGAAGGTCTGTTCTACATGAGTTTAAGTGTTGCCCCTTTTAAGACTAATCACTTCAAGTTGATGGAGCCTGAAGTCTTTTGTGTGAGTGGTGCAGATGCTAAGGATGGGCTTACACCTCTTCTTCTCCACAGGAGCTTTACAATTATCATGAAAAAAAACATGCCAGGGTGTTAATGTCCCACCAAGGAAACAGGTAGAGCCAGAGCACAAAGAACACTGAAAATCTGTGTTCCTTACAATTTAGTATTACTTTTTCCTTTTTTTTTAAGGAAAAAAAAAATAGGGAGACACATCTTAAAGGGACAATGGAACTGAAGAAATGAAAAATTGTTAAATGACATGGGATGTGTTCAAGATCAGGTTGGATGAGACTTTGAGCAGCCTGTTCTAGTGGGAGGCGTTCCTGCCCATGGCAGGGGGCTTGGAACTAGGTGATCTTTAAGTCCCTTCCAACCCAAACCATCCAGTGATTCTAGGAGAGTTAAATGACAGCAATGTCAAACAGTCTCTTGAGGTCTCCCTGGATTGAGCCCCCATCCATGCCAGACAGCAGATCTCTTTGGAGACCACCCCATTGGGCTCTTCAGGGACTTCTCCAGCCACTCTCTTGTGTGGGAACATTGACAGGGCTACAGCAGTGCTAGGACACAGTAAATAAATGGATAAAGAAGAGCAGGGAATTTATGGAGATTTAGAGACGTTGTAGGGATTTATTACGTGCCTGAAAAAAAAAGCCAAAGGGCAGCTGAAAATCTCAACAGGTTTATTTGCTTTTACAATCATGTTGATTAGAAGGTTAACGCTTCGCTTGAATTAAAGACAATTCCTCACTCTGACTGGGAACCAAAAAAAAAACCCATAAAAAGGACAAATATGCCCCTTCCCTAAGAACAGGAAGGTGCTCGGAGTATAGTCTAGTCTGTATAGCCAGGGTAATTCATTTTGCTTACAAAAATACCTATTTTTACATATATATTCAATAGGATCCACAGAAATTGAAGATAATTTGGGAAGACTTCAGTAACTAAACACACTGAATTTAAATTCTAAGTCTTGTGAGACCTTCTCCTGAATTCCTTATGAAAAAGCTTTCTATAAAAACATAGAAACAAAATCATTAAAATGTTAATATAACCTATACAATCAAACAGAAGACCTGATGGAGATTGGGTCAAAACAAAACCATATAAAAGACCTTTTCTTAAAACAAACTCCCAGAGATTTTTATCATTTTCTTTTTAAAATGCCAGTACAACCTTTTGGTTTGGTTCAGTTCAATCTAGAGCAATTCTATATAATGAAAGGAGAGCATGAATATAAACATGTTTCAGGATGACTTCAGGATTCTGGATTCCTGCCTCTTTAGGGAAACTAATTTTCCTTATGGCATCAGTTTGCACTCTTAAAGACCTCTCTATGAAATAATGAGAAGTTGAAGAGAGAAGGGAAACAAGCACAGTTAGCTTGGAAAACTCACTTAATTAAAGACACAAAATGATGTGTCCATCCACTTCATGCCCCTTGCTGGGTAGCCAAATAGATAAACAAGGTAAAAATGAGGAAAATAAAAATAAAGTTCTTTCCCACCACTGATTTTTTACAAGAATTGGTACTTTTCAAGAGTATTTGCTGCCTAAGGTGCTGGGAGCTTCTGCACCCAGAGAACGTAGCAAGGTGTCATTTCAGCACACCCTTGTATAACTTATAAGAGACGTAATGATTAATTTATGACAAATATATGTAGGCAGCTTCCAATTATTGGTGTTTCCCATGTCCAAAAATGTAATTTGGTTGATGAGTGTCAACAATTAATTACCTGTGACCAGGACACTCTTCCTCTACAGTTTCTGACCATGGAAAGGACCATAAGATGTGCTCTCCACCTTACACAAGGACTGGGATGACATCTCCAGCTTGGTGACCACCAAGAGGTGGGTATTTGCCCTCAAGAGTGTCAGAGCCCTGGCACAGGCTGTCCAGAGAAGTTGTGGAGTCTCTTTCTCTGGAAAAGTTCCAAACCCACCCGGATGCCACCCTGAGCAACCTGCTCTGGGTGACCTTGCTTTAGCAGGATGGATGAGATGATCTCCAGAGGCTCCTTCCAACCCATACCCTACTGGGCTTCTGGGCTTCTGTAATGACCAGCAGTTGGATGATGGCTTTGATGGGACTGAGAAGTGGGCACAGCTGAACTCAGCCTCCAGAGAAGCTTCAGCTGGAAGGATGGAGCCAATGGCTCAAGTGCAAACACTCCTGTTGACTTTTCATGACTTTATTCCACAGTAGGTTCCAGGGCTGTGTGGCACGTTTTACGTGGGTCTGAGAAAACTCAGGTTCTCTCCTTACACCCTCTTTTGTTTGGATTGGACCCGTTCTCCAATTTTATGATAAAATGAGAACATAATTCACATATTAGCATTTCAAAACCTGTACAGCTGCAGAATGAGTAAACAGTGGGGTGAGTAATCATTACTAATATGCACTGGAGAAAGAGAGAGAAAGGGGAAAAAAAAAGAGCACATGATTTTGTGGTGTGCTAAACCAAAAAATATGTGTTGTACTTCTTAAAACATCTCAGATTCTTTTTTTTTTTTTATCAGTGTTTTAGAGGTGACAGAGAAAAATCTCTCTCTGAGCTGAACTAATCGTAAGTAAAAGAATCTCCTTTTTCACATAAATTTGTTGGGGGAAACTTGAAATCGTAGCACAGCCTATTGATTACATTATTTGAATTAAGTTTTAGAAATCCTACAGCTGTTTGCTGTCAGAATTTAAACCTACTGTCTATTTTCAGCTGTGCACTTAATACAGGTTTCACCTGGTGACTCAATAACATTTTAATATAAAACTACATGATCAGGGAACATATGTTCAGTGTTCATACGAGGCTTAATAGTGACAGAAGGGGTAACAATTAACAGTTCTGTTTTTCTGGGTATACAGGGTCCAAGTTTAAAGTTTTTCCTGGGCTGCTTCCAAAAAATCTTTGTTCCTAGTGCCTTGACCTTTGAGGAGTTTGGAATCAATGAGCCACGTTGCCTTCCATAAGGGTGTCAAGTGCAGAATAAAAAACTGCATCACATCATTTTTCACCGGGGCCAGATGAGGTCTGAGTGAAGGAACAAGGAACAGGAAAGCAAGAACATCTGAAAAATTGACTCTGCAAGCTGGAATGTGATTCTGCAATAAGGGGCAACTTGCCTTCTTTTTTTTTTCCTTTCTTTTTTTTTTCCTTCTTTTTTTTTTCTTCTTTTCTTTTCCTTCTTTTTTTTTCTTCTTTTTTTCTTTTTTCTTTCTTTCCTTCTTTTTTCTTCTTTTCTTTCCTTCTTTTTTTAATTCTTTTTTACCTTCTTTTTATTTCTTCTTTTTTCTTCTTTTTTCCTTCTTTCTTTTCCTTCTTTCTTTTTCTTCTTTCTTTTTCTTCTTTCTTTTTCCTTCTTTTTCCTTCTTTTTCCTTCTTTTTCCTTCTTTTTCCTTCTTTTTCCTTCTTTTTCCTTCTTTTTCCTTCTTTCTTTCCTTCTTTCTTTCCTTCTTTCTTTCCTTCTTTTTTCCTTCTTTTTTCCTTCTTTTTTCCTTCTTTTTTCCTTCTTTTTTCCTTTTTTTCCTTCTTTTTTTTCTTCTTTCTTTTCCTTCTTTTTCCTTCTTTTTTTTCTTCTTTCTTTTCCTTCTTTTTTCCTTCTTTTTCCTTCTTTTTTTTCTTCTTTCTTTTCCTTCTTTTTTCCTTCTTTTTCCTTCTTTTTTTTCTTCTTTCTTTTCCTTCTTTTTTCCTTCTTTTTCCTTCTTTTTTTTCTTCTTTCTTTTCCTTCTTTTTTCCTTCTTTTTCCTTCTTTTTTTTCTTCTTTCTTTTCCTTCTTTTTTCCTTCTTTTTCCTTCTTTTTTTTCTTCTTTCTTTTCCTTCTTTTTTCCTTCTTTTTCCTTCTTTTTTTTCTTCTTTCTTTTCCTTCTTTTTTCCTTCTTTTTCCTTCTTTTTTTTCTTCTTTCTTTTCCTTCTTTTTTCCTTCTTTTTCCTTCTTTTTTTTCTTCTTTCTTTTCCTTCTTTTTTCCTTCTTTTTCCTTCTTTTTTTTCTTCTTTCTTTTCCTTCTTTTTTCCTTCTTTTTCCTTCTTTTTTTTCTTCTTTCTTTTCCTTCTTTTTTCCTTCTTTTTCCTTCTTTTTTTTCTTCTTTCTTTTCCTTCTTTTTTCCTTCTTTTTCCTTCTTTTTTTTCTTCTTTCTTTTCCTTCTTTTTTCCTTCTTTTTCCTTCTTTTTTTTCTTCTTTCTTTTCCTTCTTTTTTCCTTCTTTTTCCTTCTTTTTTTTCTTCTTTCTTTTCCTTCTTTTTTCCTTCTTTTTCCTTCTTTTTTTTCTTCTTTCTTTTCCTTCTTTTTTCCTTCTTTTTCCTTCTTTTTTTTCTTCTTTCTTTTCCTTCTTTTTTCCTTCTTTTTCCTTCTTTTTTTTCTTCTTTCTTTTCCTTCATTTTTTTTCCTTCATTTTTTTTCTTCTTTTTTTTCCCATCTTTTTTTTTTCCTTGTTGTTGTTTTGTTTTGTTTTGTCTTCCTCTCCCTTTTTTTTCTATTTTGGCCAGAGCAGGCAGGTTGTAGACAGATCTGGGGCTCAGCCTCCCACCCCCGGGGCCCCCACGTCAAGGCGCAGTGATAGAGCACCGTTCATTTCTGCAACATCTGTAAGGCATAGAGCACAGTATTAATAGCTCAATGTGCCAATCTGCCACTGTGCATTTTGACCCAACGAGGACCAGAAGCATGGAAGGTCTGTCAGGCAGATGTGGGAATGGCAACGACAGTGGAAATTAAAGGCAGACACGAGGAGTTTTGCACAGCATCGTGGAGTGATAGTTCTGGAAGAGGCTCATGCTTCCAGCTCAGTTAGGAGGTTAATAGAGCTAATCTTCTGTATCACTATTATTTATAACATGTTGTTGGACTTAATGTTTATGAAGCTCAAGCTGTAGAGTGCACATCCAATTATGTTTTCTTACAGCCACGGAGGGTTTTATGAAAAGGAATATTGAGTGAATGCTTTATTGCTGAAAAATATTGTATTGGTTAGAAGGGAAGTTAATCCAATCGGAGGTAAAAACAGTAACAAAGGCTACAGCAAATACGAGATGCTTTAAATTCATTGCATGACATTCTCACCCTAATTATTAGCCCACACTGGGAATAAAAACAGCACCCTCATCTTCAAGTTATTATTATTTTTTTTTCCCTTTCCTCATTTTTATTGCACATTTACATAAGACTTGTATGCCTTGTACTTCTTCCAGGCTTATAAGGTTTCTTTTAACCCTTTTCTTCTCTTTACATAGTCGTGCAGGGAGTTTAATTGGCACCCTCAGAGGCAGTGGAAGGCAGGTGACAACAGTGCAAGGGGCTGAGACAGAGGTGGCCAACGATGGGTGCAGAGGTGGCTGCAGCTTGCAGGAGAGCCCAGAGGTTCAGATGGTTGTCCAGCCTCAGCTCTCAGAGACCCTTGGGTCTAGAAAGCTGGAGAGGAAAAATCTTCAAGAACAACAACTCTTTTTTTTTTTTTTTTTTTTTTTTTAGTCGTGCAGGGAGTTTAATTGGCACCCTCAGAGGCAGTGGAAGGCAGGTGACAACAGTGCAAGGGGCTGAGACAGAGGTGGCCAACGATGGGTGCAGAGGTGGCTGCAGCTTGCAGGAGAGCCCAGAGATTCAGATGGTTGTCCAGCCTCAGCGCTCAGAGACCTTTGGGTCTAGAAAGCTGGAGAGGAAAAATCTTCAAGGAACAACAACTTTTTTTTTTTTCTTTTTTTTTTTTTAATAAGATTTCCAGTATTTCCTGCTTCTAATAGGACTGGAAACATTGCAAGAGCAAATGTTTCTCATGGTATGGAGGACCAGCCCCACACCTGGCAGCAGAACCATCCAGTGGGTAGCTGAGTAAGGTAAAAAACACCTCTTTGAAAAATACCCTGGCACTCCTGAAAGCCCATTGTTCCTGCAGTTAGGGAGAGGAGAAAGAATGAAGTGGGGTTTTGTGGTTTGTACTTGATGCTTAATATAAAGAGAGTTAAAGAAAGTATGACTGAAGGAAAAAGAGGGAAGGAAGGAAGATTAGTCAGTTAATAAAGGAGATTTATGTTAGTGACGGTAGGTAGGCAAATTGCACTGCTAAATGGGGTATGGACTTCTTTTATGTGGACAAGAGAATTTATCAATTTTATTTAACTGAAACTGCACCATAATCGTGTCCTCGGGGCCTTGGCTGGAGGAGACACCCATCTCATGGAGAAACAGGCCTGGAGGTGCCCAGCCTCCAGGGGCAAAAATTCAGGCAGGTTGGGAACAGTGCAGTCATCTCTTTATTTTTCCAACAACATTTTGCCCTGTGCAAGGGGGATTAGTGGGTGGTGTTTTGTGAGGCAGGTCTGATCAAAGTTTGGGATGTTTTTAAGTCTGTATCACACATTGAAGGTGCACATGGGCTGCTGCAGCAGTTCTACTTTTTCAAGGAGCAGCTTAGGAGGACTTTGAGGGCTGAGCAAGGTTGATGGAGATGGGAATCCAGAAGTCTGAGAGTTTGGTTGATGGTGAAAGGAGTCTCTTCTGCCATTGTCTGCAAGTTGACTGGACAAAAAGGTGCAACCACACAAAGCACCTCTGGAAGTGTTCAAGGTCAGACTGGAGTGGGTTTTGAGCAACCTGACCTAGTGGGAGGTGTCCCTGCCCATGGCAGGGTGGTGGGAACTAGATGATCTTTAAGATGCCTTCCAACCCAAACCATTCTATGATTCTGTGGTGACCCATATCCAGTTGCCTTGCATGAGCATTACTTCCCAGTGTTATCTGTGGATTCAGTGGTATCTGAGTAGCCAGTGGCTGATGAATTTCCTTGGAAACATTCCTGATTGGAGCTTGTCATATGAATGTTCCTGGTTATGTGTGAATTTCTAAAACCACATGGGCAGTTCTGAAGTTCTGTGTGTCATTATTAAACTCAGTGTTTCCAGCAGGAA
>NW_008596721.1:44483-59571 GCF_000691845.1 Merops nubicus | reverse complement strand
TAGCTCCTCGTGTTACAGACGATGAGATCTGATGAACTGCTATGAATATGCTCTCTGCCTGAAGCTGGGAGGGCTCCTACTCCAGAGTGGGATTTGTTGGAGCATGCCTAGTAGAGGACAGGAGCCACAAGAGGAGCCTTTTTCTCCACCAGCCACATCACTGTGGCTTCATAGGACCTGACACAGGTGTAGTGACAGGATCAGGGTCTCAAACATGGATCAGAGTAGAACAAAATATAGTTATTCCTCTGTGGACAGAAATAAATAATACTTTGTGGCTGGTATTTCATTTATCATTTATACACTTGAATCAATACTCACCTAAATCCTATACATATGTCCTTAAATGCCTGCAGAAATCTCAGATTTCTCCTCTTCAATTACAGGTACCACAGAAATCCTGCTTTCCATTAAAAACAACAACAGAAAGTATTCAGAAAACAAAAATAGCATTCTTTCTCAATCCTTAAGCCATGTAGCTCTTCAGAAAATCATTATAGAAGTGTGTTTTGCAAAGCCAAAAATCTCCCTCTCTCTCTAAACCCCTCCTTCTTTTCCAGTGTCTGCTGAAAAAGTGGTACAGGCAAATACAATAACAAGAGTAAAGAGTGGCTGAGGTACCAAGCAGAGGCTCAGATGTCTGCAGAAAGTGAAGGTGGAGCCAGAAGAACCAGGTGAAAGGAACACTGAGGGTTTGGGATGGCCAGAGGTTGAACACCCCATTTTCTTGTTGAATCCTGACCGAATCATCAAGTTTGGGTGGGAAGGGACCTTCCAAGGTTATTAGTCTAACCCCCCTGCAGGGAGCAGGGACATCTGCAATGAGAACAGGTTGCTCAGAGCCCCATCCAGCCTGACCTTGAAGTCAGAAGCTGGGTAAGGGCCACCAGCAGGAAACATGAGTGTCTTGTGCTTCATTTTGAGAGGGAATTCCATAGCTATTCTCCAGCTAAGGCTGGGGTTAAGGTTCAGAAGAGTAGCAAGTTGGTTTATTCGGTTCGGGGGCTGGACTTCAGGACTTTTAGTTGACCTTATTGCTAGATTTTTTTTACCCTTGCAATGGCAAGATGTGTATTTACAGTTTGTTGGTATGAAAACATTCACTTTTGAAGTCGAAATATTTGAAATGACTAAAACCAAGATGGAAATAATGGGTGGAGTCTGGAACAAATAGGTGAATTTAGTAATTTATCTTCTTGGATTTAGACAGCAGAGGTGGCATATGAATCAGAGTCACTGTCTGTGGGACCTAAGACATTATTTTGTCTCAGATTGACCCTAATATGAAAGTTTGGATGAAGCTTTGAAAAAGAAGCGAGGCAGAGCTCATTTTATCACTACTGTAATAGGAAACTGGATTTTAAACTGGCTTTGGAAAGAGTTTGAAAAGTTAATTTAAATTGGTGATAATTGTGGAAAATCAGAAGGAAAGGATAAGAAAAAGAAATTGGGGAAAATAAAAAGGTGAGGAGACATTTCTGTCGTTATACTCAGTGAGGTTTAAAGAAAAACAATACTGTTTGGATCATCAAATGCTTGCTCTGGGCATTTTACATAATCTGACAGAGTTTGGGTCTCTTGAAATGAATAGATTATACTTTGGAAAAAGAACAATTAAAGATCTAGTTGTATCCCCAGGTATTCTTAGGTATTCTCTAGTTGTTCCCCTACATATTGAAGGATAAACTGGATGTTCTACAGAGAAGACTAGATTAGGAATAGCCTTAAATGACTTGTTTAGTTGGAGGACAAATATATTTGAAATTACTAAGAGTGGGATTAAGGCTGTTTAAAGTTGCTCCTGTTCCTCCCTATCACTCGCAGCATTCAGAAAAATGAAGCTTAATTCTCATGAGAACTCAAACCTCACACTGATTTTGAACTCCTTTTGTTTTGAGATGTTCAGTGAAACCAACACTGCAGGGAAATGTTGTTGCCCTTCAGGATTATCCAAAGGTCAAATATGCAGGATAATCTAATAGGAAAAAAGAGTGCTCAATTTAATGGAATAACATTTAATAGGTGAAGAAAAATATTTGAAACTGGAAGAATCTAGTATCAAAAAAAAATAAATTAAAAATCAAGGAGAATGGGGAAAACTTCAGAGTCTGTGCTGTTCCTTAGCACTCTGTTGGAGCAGCACAGTGGACAAAAGGTAAGAGGTCTTCAGGATTCCCAGTGGGCTCCCTTCAATCTTCAGTCTCCCTTCAATCCCTCTTCTGGCTTCAGGAATGAGTCTCCACTTGTCCATGAGCGAGCACAACATGCAGCACTTTATTTTTAATTCTGACTCCTCCTAAATCAGACCCACTTTTGCAAATTCTGGTCTTTAGCAGATCCTCCGTGTGGACCCTCTTTGTCTGAAATTTGGTAGGGTGGTGAAACAAAAGAGGCTTCAGGATGATTTTTTGCTTTGTCGGGAGATCCATCACATTCCAGACACGGCTCCACCTCCTGGCAGCCAGGCCATGGAGAACACCATCCATTAACCATCAGCCATGCCCCTTAGGTTGGCTTTCAAGCAATATGATCTTGTATTGAGTGCTTCCAAGTGCAGAGTAAAACACTCAAGTGTTCCAGGGAAAAAAAATGGTGAATCTGAACTAGATGTTGAGCTTCGAGCTCTGAGACTTGCCAGCCAGTTTGGAGAGTCAACCTCAAGTGGAGATTCTGCTCATGAAGTAAATGAGTTCTGTTCAAATCTACTAGAAAATGTCTGTGAAATGAAATTCTCTGAACAGTGTGGACTAAAGGCATCCAGGTTTACTGAAGTTTTATCAGGCTGACATCTATTTTATATCAGGAAATGATGAAGGAACGAGAGTGGTAATGCAGAGTAACATCTGCCAGCCCACTACAGAACCTTACAACTAGTTACACCTCTGCCAAGCCTTTTACTAAACATAGCAAATCTTTACAAAGGATTGTCTTGATTTTCACTAATTTTAATAAACATGGTAAGCTGAGCTGTAAAATCTCTCCATTTCCTCCTCTCCACACCGCTGGCTTGCTGGCTGCAAACACTTGGTGACGAGGTGACGGATTTCTCCAGCCAGCATCCATCCTCCCATCCCCAGTCCCTCTGCACTGCAGGCAGGAGCTGGCAGTCAGCAGGCAGTGTTTGGGCAGGACCTTGGGGGAGCAGGATCCGGCCATCCCGACCTCCCACCTCATTCCTCCACGTTACCGGAGGTGGCCAGGCAGGGGGTCCACGCTGGGGTCACACTGGGCCACTCTCCCCTCTGCAAACAGGAACCTCCAGCAATGCTAAACAAATCAGTCTGCCAAGCCTGACTTTTTTTTTCTTTTTTCTTTTTTTTTTTTTGTTCCTAACTTTCCCATAAAAAGATTCAGGTAAATGTAGCATGACGAGCCAATTTAAGCCAATTTCAAAGTTATTTGAGTAATTGGTTATTAAGATAACACTCTCAAATTTCAATTCAGCAATTATCCTCTTAAAGATACAGAATGTAAGTATAGGAGGGAAAGGGTGTGCATTAAAGAGACAGAGGCCCTTTCTTAGAAAAATAAAACATGTAGGCATCTGAAAAAGAAACACGTGGCTTCTAATCTCATCGAACTGAAACTTATCTTCTAACATGAGCAACGTTTCTATGTTGAAAGCAAGTGTCTCTAAATTTTGGAAAGAGAGTTGACTATTATTAGCACTCATAAAGATTAAGAGACTAAGTGAAGACCCTCCTTTTAATATATGTAAGCTCCTTACCCATAACTTAAGAACCACAAGGGGCCAGAACATTGTCTTCCCACAAGGCTGCACTGCAGACTGATGCAGAGTGTGATGATGGAAATAATGGCTTTGGCAGAAGTGCTTGGTTTGGAGCCAATTTCTCCATCCTAATGAATGGTGGAATTACCACAGAAAAGCTTTAGAGGTAAAAAAAAAAAAAAAATAAAAATAAGAATAATAAAAAAAAAAGGAAGAAAAAAGCAAAAGGAAAGAAGAAATGTGCAGCTTATTCCCAGTTAATCAAGCCCATAGGATGGATGGCCATGACCAATTCTTATTCCCAGACACTGCTGGTTAATTAGCAAGAACAGAGTTAAAAGGACTCATGTTTGCTGCTTGGCTGCTGAAAGCCATAGTGGAGAATCTGCAAATGTTCACCAGAAGATTAAGGTTATGCAAATGCTGGAAAGTTTCCTAGGCTAGCAAAGTTGCCTTTCAGGGGTTGGGTTTTTTTTTTTTTAATTCTCCAAATGGCACCAGATGCAGTTTAAGGAAATGTTTTTGACAGCAGGGTGCCACCCGTGTTTGTGCCTGCTCCAGATCCTGCTCGCTTTATGATGTCCTCAGCTACTGCTCAAGGCAAAGAATCTCTTGGAGGGATGGTGATCTCAGGCAAGGAGGGAGAGTCAGCATCCCCTTTGGCTAGCTTGTCTTGGTCTGTAAACCAAAGGAAGCAACGATGAGAAATCAGGGTCTGGGCTTTTGCTGCCTCCTCACTTGAGTCTCAACTAATGGGACACATCACGGGAAAAGCAAATCCTGCCAGAGCAGGGGTTGGGGTTTTATTCAGGCTCACGTAGGTGTGGACCAGTGAAATGCAAAGGATCAAACCAGAGAGGACAGGAAGGAATACGGAGCTGGGTCTGATTTACTCCTGATAAAACTCCACCTACTTCCACTGGAAATTTCCCTGGAGCTAAGCCAACTACCTGCCGCTGAGGATCTGGCCCCTTTTGTGCTCAGATCAGTTATAATAATTAAAGGTATATTAAGACAGCAGAGAGTGCAGTGTAATCAGGACTGGGGAAAAATGCTCCAGAGTTATTTTAGCTTTAGTCTTTACATTTATTTGTTGCCAGCGAGATTGTTTAAATAATATCTCTCCGGGGAATAGAGTAAAAACATAGATTCTAATTTGAATATAGATAAACACTGGATTATATATCACCAAATATGCTGGTGTAGCACACGCAGGACAAGCTCCACGTTACCCCCAAGTATGACATCACCACAGCTCCAAGCCAACTGACTTTTATCCTGCTAATGTATCTTTTACCTCCAAACATTAATATTTTTATATCTATATATATGTGCTGCTACAATGCCATATTCTCAGGTTTTACAGTTTCGCTGCGTTTTTCTGGCAGGGGTTTACAAGGGAGGAAAAAAGCCAACTGGAACACGTCGAAAAACAAGATCATAAGGTTTCACTCAAGTTGCTTAAATTATTATGTAGGAGGTATATTATCGACCTTTTAATAAAAACCTTTACGGTCTCCATGGAAACATTTTTACATTGACATACAAAAACATAAATGGGAAAAAAAAAAATGTTGTAAAAAAAAAAAATGAATCTGGTCTCCTGCTCATAAATTAGAAGCTGCCTTTTCTTCCCTCCGTTATGCAAATGCAACTGCTCAATGATGATTCATTAGTTGAGCATCTTGCTGTAACCTTAGTAAGTTGAGTAAGTATACAAGAGGTTTAATCCTAAATTAGCCCTGACTCTTTCTGTAATGCAGTTTCCCAGCTAATTTTAAACCAGGACTGCACATCAGTGTATTTGGACTGGGGAATATTGGAACGTTTGGAAATGGTGATGTTCAGGTTGAATATGTAGTAGATGGAACAACACTAAGAAGCACTAACTCCTAAAAATCAAAGCTCACAAGAAAGTGCCCTCCTGGTTTTGTTTTTTACTCCAAATAGGAGACTCTAGTCCTGACTGGGCTGAATTTCCAGAGGAAAATCCTGCAGTAGCCTCAGCCTCCCGTGCTGGAGCCGGAGCAGGTTGGGGAAGGGGTGAGGGATCTCCCAGCACATCGTTTGAGATAAGGATCAGTCTCTCTCCACGATCAGTCTCTCTTGATTTGAATTCCAGAGCTCTCAGCTGTGGTCTGCTGACATCTCATCAGCACCCGTGACATTTACCAGCGACCCACCCTTTAGATCATTCTCAGCTCCAGAGGCCAGACGACAAGATGCAAAGAGGTTCCAATTCTGATTATAATAAAAAGAAAGAAGTTTGTGGTGTTAAAAGGGGAGTGCAATAAAAAAAGGGGCACAGAGATTGTTTTCCAAGATGCATGAACACTTTCTGAGTTTAAACACAGCAGTAAATGTGCTTTTATTTACAGAGAGTTCTCTGGCATGACTCTTTTTTACTCTAATCTCTCAATTCCCTCTTTAATCAATGCAGAATTGTGCCAGCTATTTGCAGGAGCATTCTTTACATGAGTACACATGAAGTGGCTTTTAGAAGAGCCTGAAGAAATAAAATTGTCAATGTTTACTACAAAAAGGAAAAAAAAAAGACAGTTCCAAGAGAAGCATTGGCCAAATATTACCCAATGATGCATTTATCTGCCTCATATACTAAAACAAAGAACAGAAATATTCTCAGAGTGAATAATTTAGATTTCCATCAATTTGTAAGGTAAAAAAAAGAAAAATAATCCCAAAAGAGTGATTATCATGTGGATTTCAAAAAGTTCTATGAAGAGTCTTTGTAGACAGGTAAATGTCATTTTCTGGAAGCAATAAGTAATACAGAAGAATGCCACAGGTTTGAATTCCTTACAAAGGCCACTGAAATTACTGAATGCCTTTGAACACTCAGAGGGGGTTCAGGGTGAAACTAAATAGCTCTAAACTTTTAAATATAACCTAATATCAAACCAAACAGCTGTCCTCCCACATGCAACACAAGCAGGGTATTTATATATATATATACAAACATTATGTAAACACACACACTGTTGTTATCCAAACACATTTTTAATAGCTTTTTATTTCAGATCCTATCTATTACATTCAATGTTGTGATTTTCAGTCATTTCTGTTGCTGAATCAAAACCTGAAGGGAAACATCCCAGACTGACATTCCTGGGTAGCTTTGGCAGTGCCTTGAGCCTCACGTTCATAACTAACACTGCAAAGGAAACTGATTTTTCACAAAGTGCTCAGCACCTACTCTCTAAATACCAGAATCTCCCAAAAGTATCTCAAATTTGCCTTGGCCAAGCTCACAAGAGGAAATAAGGAAAGGGAGTAAGGCAAGCTAAAGTGATGGCTGAAATGGATGCAGAAAAGTGTTGAAAATGCAGAGTGTGCATTGCCTGGTCATACCCAGCAAAACAAAAGCTGTTATTCAAAGCTGCAAAAAGCAGAGGGATATACATATATCTAGATATAAAAATATGGAAAATTGTTTATATGCACCCACAGAGAGAGATGTAGCAGCACAGAGCTCCTCTCCAGCATGTCATGGGGCAAACCCAACACCTGCCTCCAGGCTCCAACCTCCAGCTGATGCTGCAGAGCAGCACTTGAGAGCTGTTGAAATCTCAGTTAAAATCTCCCAGATAAAATACTGAAAAATTTCTCCAGTCCTGTTTGTAGTTACTATTAGAAAGGGGCTACTGTGTGTTTGGGAGATGCAGGGGAATAGGTTGACTCCCATGCTCAGGATGTAATTCCTGAACACCTACAGCTTCCATAGTCTTTAATAAATGCTGCTGGAACTCATAAGGACTTTTCTTGCATGTGCAAGTGGAGAGCATTTTATTCACTCAAAGGACCAAACTGCCATATAATGAGACTCCCATCTGGCAAAACACATCAAATTCTAGAAAGTATGGGTTAAAAGGAAAGACTGTTTTAATTAGCTGATTTTTTCAGTTGCCCACTTCTCTAAATTTTACCTTTTTATGTGTGTGTTGTCTGCTGAACACCACCTAGACCATGGCTGAGCATTTCATCTGGGAAATGATTGAAGATCAGCCTCACCTTTCCCACCCACAGGGGATGACAACCTTGTTCCTCTCCCAGAGTCTGGTGGCCCAGGGAGTGCTGGGTGACCACCCAGAGTGGTAAGTCCTGCTGCACTTCATGGCTATCACATTCCTCCTGATTGCATTGCACCTTTTCCTTTACTCCTCCATGCCAGGAAGCAAAGTGGAAAATATTCTTCCTGCAAACCTGGCCAAGAAGTCAGAGGCCACAGCAGAGGGGCTAATCACAGAATCATGGAATGGTTTGGTTTGGAAGGGACCTTAAAGATCACCTTGTTCCAGCCCCTCTCCCATGGGCAGGGACACCTCCCATTAGACCAGGTTGCTCAAAGCTCCATCCAACCTGGCCTTGAAGATGTCTTGTAGATGCCTTCCAGGGATGTGGCAACTACAGCTTCTCTGGGCAACCTGTGCCAGTGTCTCAGCACCCTCACAGTGAAGATTTTCTTCCTGATATCTAATTTAATCTACTCTCTTTCAGATTAAAATCATTACCCCTCATCCTATCTCTACAGTCTCTGATAAGAAGTCCTTCCCTATCTTCCTTCTGTTAAGTATTGGATGGCTGCTAAGCTGGCATCGTGTGGGAATCTGTTTTGTCTTTTCAGCAGGGGCAAAGCTGCAGCCCCAGGTCCCTTCCCAGGGACTCTACAGGATTTCATGCCCACGTGAGTCAACAGTTCCCCCCACTAGCTCCTGCAGAAGTCACACCTCACCTCCCTCATCCTTCAGTCTCCTTGTTCCCAACACCAACCATGGCCTGTATGGGCAAATTGGCCCCTAGCTATGATCTTAATCTGTGGTTGTGGGGGCCAATAAACACGTGCCAACATTTTTGGCCAATCTTCCTGCAGTGTTTGTGCAGATCTCTGCAGGTCATTAACCTGACATCACCAGTGATGAGAGCCTGGGCATTGCAAATGCATTTGCATGGTCTCCAAGGCTCAGCTCTTGTCAATCCAGGCATCCAGTGCCAGCACAGCAGCAGTTAAAGGAAGAATCCTTCTGCCCCTCCTCCTGAGTGAAGTGCAAACCTCATGCTATGATTACAACAAAGGAAACGGGGTCAGGAAAAGGAAAAAAAAAAAAGGAAAATTGTCATGGAAAATCACTGTGAACTTCCAGCCTCTGCAGCAGGTAAGGCAAGAGCAGTCACCAAGGTTCCAGAGCTTCAGGGGACCTCCTCACTTACAGCATCTGCTCCTGCCCTGCCAGGAGCTCATCACCTTCCCCTTCCTTGGACCCAACAGTGCTGCCACTGCAGATCTACTTCCTACCCTATCAGCCTTATCTGGTCGTGGTTCCAGAGCTGGGGAGGAACACACCAAAGCAGGTCAAACATCCTGGTTTTTCTTATAAGAGCATTGTGCCTTCAGAGGCAAGGACACACTCATTATCTACACTTAAATACTAGTAATTTATTAGTTCCTTCCCTAAACTCAAATTCCACCTAGCAAAGGTTCAGTCTTCTTATTGGTATCTTCAAGAAACAGTTAGAGGATGCTTAAAGGATGAGTCCTTCCATTGTTTTCTTTGTATATACTTTAAGTAGAGCTAATTCTTGGAAAAAAATAAATCTAAAATTCATACATGAATGTGCAGTATTCCAGAAAAAAAATAAAATTATTCAATTTAGTTATGATGTGGCCGTGGGGCCAAAAGACACAAAAGAATCCACCTGGTCTGTAAGTGTAATAAGATTCAAAAAATGCCCCGAATGGGAGATTTTGGGTGTCTTTCTGGAGTGCCACCACGCCAGCTGAGCTACCTTCACTCTTCTACAAAACCCCAGAGGGGAAGATGATTGTGCAGAAGTTCTGACTGATAGGAATGACTTATAAATCTGGATGCTATTGGGTGCTCCTGGGTGCTCCAAGTAGGTTTTGAAAATTAATATGGGATGGCTGCTTCCTAATCTCTGACTTTGAGGGGTGTTCAGTCAGCTGGCCAAGACCACTTGCCCAGTGAGGAGGTAGCTCAGCAGCCTGGTTGACTCTCAGCTAGAGCCAAGAACCAATTCTCAACGGGATAACAGTTGGTGGATTTTGGGTTGAGTTTTGGAGAAAGAAGGGGAAAAAAACACTGGAACCTTTCAACTCGATCTTTTAAATTTTTACAAATGCTTTTTTTAAAGAGTCCAAGAGATTTTGGAATCCCTGATAACAAGTCAGTGTAAGCTTCTGGGCTTTTGAGACATGCTGTGAATGGTTTTGGTTGTAAAGTCACATCTCTGGGACCGTGTGTCTGAACCACACATAAGACAAAGTAGCTGAAGAAAAAGAAATAAATGAATGGCAGCAGTAAAATTTCACATTCATGCTCAACAGCTAAGCTGATCACCACCAGCATCTCAGCCTTTTCTGGCCACTAATGCAAGAAATGTTAATTTTTCATCTGGTTGTGGGAAACTGGTAGGCAACTGGAGATGTGTTAACACGATCTCAGGGTGCAATTGTCTGTTTAACAGTCTGCTACTCATAGGTCACCTCAAACTTTCTTTTCCACCTTCTTCTGCCCCAGAATCTGCTAGTATAAACCCTGTAGGTATTATTAAACACACTTAAGTTAGTTCCAAAAGTTTCTGCTATATCAAGTTCCATTTCCCTGGGGAGAAACAATATATTTTGATCCCACTTTACCCCAGCTTGGAAGCAGCTCTGATCCTGAGCAACAAGCCTGATGTTCAGCAGTCCTAAAGTCACAGGGCTGCATATTTCTCTATGTGTGTATGTGTTTGCATCTGCAGTTCCCCAACGTTCCTGGCTACTGCAGCCAGAGCCATCGAGCTGCTCAGCCCTGCATGTAATAAACCGCTGAAGGCATCTGGGTTTTTTTGGACACATGTCTTGGCATGAAGTTGGGCTTGAAGTGTTGGATTCTCTTTGCACAGTTTGGAGACCAGCAGAGCTGGAAACCTGCAACCCCTCGTATCCTCTGCTGGGTATTTTGGTAGAGTTTAGCACTGTTTGGGTTTGTTTTCAAGTTGAAAAAAAAAAAAAAAAAGAAATTTAAGGGGGGAAACCTAAGAAAGAACAGATGCTAATACTGGAATATTAGGTCAGAGTTATTATCTCAGTTTAGGGAGCTATAGAAGAGGCTTTTTTAGACAAAAATCTGGCTTGAAAGCAGCATAAAAGCAAGTGCATGAAGTATTGTAAAACCAGCTTCCCCTCTCCCCACTCCTCTGAGTTGTGAAATCATGTTCCTCTGATATCTCAAGGCTCCCTATCTGCTGCTCCCAGGGCTCTGCAGTCCAGGGCTGCCTTCAGCAGAACAATATAAGCACTTGGCCACCTGTCCATTAAGAGCATGTTTTACATTTCAGGGTCTGGAGCGTCTCCATTTATTATGCATTTTTCATTTTTTTCAGGGAAGCAAGAAAATCCAAGAGAGATTCTTGCTGTCTAAGTATGAAATACAGATAATCATAACACAGCTCAGCTTTATTTTGCACCCAGAGCAGGCAAGAACCTTGCAGTGTTTTGCAGGTCCCCACTGGCTGTTGATCTGATTGAGTTCCAGAGTGCTTTGGAGTGGTTTTGAGGTTTATTTCCATGGAATAATAATACTTCCTTATTCCTTGGCTCACTGGGAGATGCTGCTCGTGCTGCAGGTGAGGAATCTCAGCAGGACAACCGAGATTTCTTCAATATATATGGTCCCAGCTAAACCTGCTGTGCAGCACTTTGGGATCTCCAGAACTGGAGCAAGTGGGCAAGGAAAAGACTCCCAAAGTGGCCCTGCAGTATATCAGCATCTCATTGCAATTTTTGATGGTACTGATGGCAAGATCTGCCTCTTTTTTCACACAGTTTTCCATCTCTCTGGGTAACCAAAGCCGTTGAGATGTCTAGAAGGCAATGCCAACTCTTTCTACTGCTGTTGAAATGACTTTCACCCTTCTGCTATCATATTCACTGTTACATTTAATTTGTTTTGGTTTAACACATTTTAGCTGAGCAAACAATTTGTGTGTTATGACTTGAGCTCATTTTGGAATTGTGAAGGCTTTTTTTTTTCCCCCTTTTTCACAGTTTTTTTTTTTTTCCAAACCTGTCTGTATTCAGCTCACACGCTGGGTTGTATTTAAACAGAAGATCAACTGATAATTGCAACACCACTGCTGGCATCGCTCTAGCAAGGAGGCTGCCAGCATTTCCAGGTTGAATTTTGGCATGCAACGTTGCAGCCTGGAAGCCAATTTTATTAAAATGAGTAGAGGGAAAAAATCTGTTTGGCCTCTTTTGCTTGATAAGGCTATAAAAAAGGCAAATTTTTAAAAGAATAAATTAATGTTGAAAATACAGACCCTGACCTGCAGGTATTTTCAGGATGTCTGCCACTGAGCTGAGGTTTCCAGGTCAATATGTGGAACTGGGATGACAACATTACCCTAGGTTAGGGTATTGACTGTGCATTATTTACACTCTGGGGCATCAGGAGTGCACTCAACAAGTGTCTGCAGCCTGGTGTCCACTGCCCCAGCTGAGCCCAACCTCCTGGCCCAAGCACCTCTCCATCCAGTCCCACATTGAGGCCAGGGTTAGCTGAAACCCCATCCCCAGTTCAGCCCAGAAAATCCACATTTCTCAGTCAAAACACAACCATCTGCACTGGATATTGTTTGAGGGCCCGTATCCTGCCACCTCCTCTTGAAAATGTAAAACCACACACCAGCAGAATACAGATGAAGATCTGCACTCGTATAATTTTATATTTAAGCCTATGGGATAGTGATAATTACAGTTTTAGAATGGGATCAAAAAGCACAGATCTACAGAGACTCTTTGAAGTCAATATCTATTTATTATAATTACACAACGTTTTCCATTGGACCTGAAAGCATTATTCAGGCATTAATAAATTAAAGTTCACCAAACACAAGCTTCTCCTGCCACTGTTTAAACCCATTTTATGGATAGGTAACCTGAGAAACAAAGATTTTAGGTGGGTTGCCTTTGTGTTGATCAGCACCTGGCCGTGGCTGGTCTGTAGTGGGTGCAGTAGAGCACAAGTTTAGCTAACCAGAGTCACCAGATTCTCTTGACATCTTCTGTGTTCTCACGCCTGGGACTTTCCTGCTTGGAGATGCCAAAGGTGGAGCATTTTGGGATCTAATGAAGCTGCTTAGTCAATAAAATTAATAACACTTCATAGTCAATATTTTCCTTATCCAGCCATGGCACTCTAATGACTGTGAGCTGTTCAGAGACCTTCACTCCACAATTCCACACTCTTCACATACAAGAAGACAGGAGAAATAGAAACAAGACTTTTACAAGGCTGTTTATAGAATTGAAGGTCAAGTTGGGAGAGCTGGGAGCCAAAATTCCCTATCACTCACTCCTCTGCTTTAATTCCTGGGTTACATCTTGTGAGGAATTCCTGGACTACAGTGGGTGTAGAAGATGTGAAGCAGCACACAGCCACCAAACAAAAAATCTGAAACAATTGGAGCAATCTTTCTAATGAGGGATAAAAGTTGGCCCAAAAGTTCTTGTGAGCACAATTTAACAGTGAAATATTTCAGTGCTGCCATGAAATGGAAGTAAACGTGGGTCTGGATGGTGTGTTGATCTGCAGCCAGTGTGTTATTCAAAATAACTCTTCTGGCAAGAGGAATAACTTGAGACAGTGTTTTCTGGAGAACTTTACACTTCATTGGTGGTGCTCCATGGGAGTATGCTCACCATTGCTCTATTGCACCATGCCAGAGTAGAGGACAACAGCTCTGTGATGCACCAAGTGCCACTCAGCTCTGGCTCCTGACAGGTTTGGGCAACCCTGGAGCAGGAGGGAACAGCTCTGGGCCTTCCCAGAGGCAATGTCAGCAGCTGGGGCCAGCCTTGCATGGGAGCTCCTGGTGCTTGGGAAATCCACCTTGACTCTCACAGCCCCAGGACTCTCAGCCTTTCCTCATCACAGAGATGTTTTGGTCCCCTCAGCATCTTTGTGGCTTCTGCTGGACTCTCACCAATAGTTCCTTGTCTCTCTTGAACCCAGTAGCACAGACCTGGACACGATACTCTAGATGTGGCCTCATTAGGCCAGAGTAGAGGGTCCATGTGCTTCTTAATGCACCCCAAGATAATAATTTGCCCTGTTGGCCATGAGGGCCCATTGCTGGCTCGTGGACAACTTCTTGCCCACCAGAATTCCCTGGTCCTTCTCCACAGAGCTGCTTTCCAGCAGGTGTACCCCTCATCTCTACTGGTGCAGGGGGTTATTCCTTCCCAGATGCAGGACCCTACACTTGCTGCTGTTGAACTTCATGAGGTTCCCCTCCACTCATCTCTCCAGCCTGCCCAAGTCTCACTGAATGGCAGCACAGCCTTCTGGTGGATCAGCTACTCCTCTCAGTTTTGTACCATCAGAAAACGGGCTGAAGGTCCACTCTGTCCCTTCCTCTGGGTTATTGATGAATATCTTGAACAAGACTGGCCCCAATCCTGACCCATGGGAAACACCAAAGCTACAGGTCTCCAGCTAGACCCTACGCCAGATCACAACCCTCTGAACTGTCATTCAGCCACTTCTCAATCCACCTGCTGGTCTTAAATCAGAGGAAAGCAAACAATGTTTTCCTTGGGTTGGCAGAGGACAGTGTCTCTCCTTGCCTGCTCAACGGGCACCTCTGTGGCAGGAGAGGCTTGAGGAGCATCACCAACAGAACCACAGAGCAACAGCATCCTGCTCATGAACCAAAGGAGCCCATACGCCCTCTGAGACAGAGACCCCTCAGGACAGGCTCCCACCAACTTCCTCTGCTGTGATTTTCCCCTTTTCATTATGTTTGACATTTTTGAGACTGAGCTTTGTTACAGACTATTAGCCTATGGCAGCAGGCTGGGGAGATAAGACTCCATCAAGCTATAAATCACAGAAAAGCGTGTAGAAATGTGAAATTCTGAGGTTGCACCAGCAGCTCTGCTCGGGCTCTCCTGAACGTTGTTGTGCTGATTGCAATATTTCAAGTGCCTCGTGGCGTGAGCCCACATTGCAGCTTGCAGGGGAATGAGTTTGGTGCCTTGTGCCTGAATAGCAACACCATTAAAGTTTTGCACTTGGCGTAGTTACTGACTTTGTGGGATCGCTGTAGCAAGTTTTAAATGATGCATGAAATGAAGAATTCCTGCCCATCCTAAGGAGAGATAATGCAGATAATAGACTGCCTTGCAATCACAGCTGTGCAGTGGGTTTTTTTGTTCTGCTCGCAGCAATGCCCTCCAAACCCTAAAGCAACAGCATACACAACAGACTCACAGGGGGGCTTTTTTCCCCTCTGTGGCTTTATACTCACTACAAACCTCTCCCCACTCATGTT
>NW_008596721.1:36983-39483 GCF_000691845.1 Merops nubicus | reverse complement strand
GATCCAAATGTCAGCAGTGAGGGTGAAGGACAAGATCAGAAGAAAAAAAAAAAATTTAGGAAGCCTGCAGCAAAGAAAGAAGGGAAGGAAAATAACCAAGAAGAGCTATGGATAAGGAAATAATGTCTATTATGTGTAAAAGGATGAAAGGCCTTAAGGAAGACAAGGCAAGGATGCAGCAGAGCACGGAGCATGATAGGCGACACAGGGCAGCAGGAGAGATGAGAGGATGACAATGGGTGGACAGAAAAACAACAGAAAAACTGGCTGCTCTCAGAGATAGAAAACCAGACAATCTGAAATACAGAGCCTTAGATGTCTCTAAAAGAGAGATCAAGACAATATTTTTCTCCGTGGGGACTCTCTCATTAATAATAGAAGGGGAATTTCTTTTTAAGCATGACGTTAGTCACCTTTCCTTCTGCTCGTGCAGGCAGGTGGTACCAAGATATGGGGTGCACTGGGAGCATCCTGAGCTCCTCCAGACCCCCAAGGAATGCAGGCTGGGCTCCACGCTCTTCTCGTGTCTGAACAAAGATGATGCAATGCTTGACTGCAATACAAAATGCTCTTGCCTCTAGCAAATACCCTTTTCAGAGTGAAACTGGGGCTGAGTAGCACCAACCCTCTGGCAGAAGCTGGCCAAAGAGGTTGCAAAGGTGTTGGGATGGTGACCAGGAGGAAGGAGGGAAGAGGCATAGCCTCACCAAAAATCTGCTGCTTCCCTGGGGTCGGAGCAAGCTGGGAAGACTCCTGGTAGTGTAATTAGATCAAGCAGCCAAAAGCTGGTCTGGGGTTCATGGGAACACTTTGGTGTCTCACCATCCTGCACCAACACCCTTCACAGCTTCTGAGTGTTTCTGGGACATCACAGGAATCAGCTCACTATTTATTTTGTGCCAATTGTATGAACATTTCTGGATGGTGTAGGTCAGAAAGGAGTAGGTTGGAGTAGAAGCATTCAGAAAGACTACAGCTGAGCAGGTGAGGGCAGGTAAATGTCCATGGGGTTTTATCCTAAACAAACTGGCCATTGGCCACTGTCTTACACAGGAATCTTCCAGGCTCGACCTGGCTTCAGAGAAGACAAGCAGACATATTTCTAACTGATGTCAGAGTATTCCTAGTGTCCTTTTACATCCCTAATGCTCCGGGCATGTAGATGAAACACCAAAACCAGGACAGAAATGGACCTTCCACCTGGCTCACCATCTTGGAGTACACTATAACAGAGTTTCCCACATAACTGTAAACAATATATCCTATATTCCAGCACCAAATACGACCTCAATACAATTTAAAATCAGCACCCCCAGCCCCTGTGAAGCTGACCATCACGAGAACAAGCTGGTGGCTTCACAAGGCATCCCTGATGGCAATGAGCTCCCAAGAAGGGAGCTGTGGGAGTCTGTCAAGCACGCTGTACACTCAGGTTTGAAGTGTGGCACTTCCTGATGCAGCTCCTTAATTACAACAACACAATAGATAGTGTGGAGGAGGGACTTTTACAGCATATTAAAGGAAGGAGTGATATGTGGTACAGCTGTCTGGATCTCCTCGGAAATATGAAGCACTATCATGTATTAATTATGCTGAGGTAACTGGAAAGAAATTTAAATATAGAAGATGTACCTGAAACTAGTAATTGGCTGGAAGGCTATCACAGCCCCCTTCCTCTAGCTGCTGTAGAAATTACCAACAAAATATATTCCACTTCATTTCCCATGACACTAAACACTTGGAATGTGGTTCCACGTCTTAATATTATCGAAAGATGAAATGACATTATGAAAAAACCTTATGCAGATCTCCACTCTTTGTGAGTAGGCAACGCTGGCTACATCTCCTTAAATAGGAAGTACCTGAGCAGTGTGGAGGACCTGCTGCACATAGCTGGCCTCAAAATCATTCTTCCCCTCATTTTTGTCCCATGGCTGACTTCTCAAAATAAGGAATCAGTATGTATCACTGCTTTTCAGTCTATAAGATGAGCTGCTGGACTTCAGAGTTGTAGATAAGTATCTATAACAGTGTGAATGTGATCTGGCATCAGTATTGAACAATGTGTGAATGGCACTCGATTAAATCTGATTAATACCTGCAAAGAGGGAGCATGTGCATGACCCAAATGTTCCACAGTAACCATCCTTGCCTATAGGGAAAGCAGGAAGGAACAGGGCAGTGATTCTCCTCAAACCTCACCTGAAATCTGATTAATACCTGCAAAGAGGGAACATGTGCATGACCCAAATGTCCCACAACAGCTGTCCTTGCCTATAGGGAAAACAAGAGGGGAGGGGGCAATGACTCTCCAAAAACCTCACCTAGAAATACCCTGCCTGGTGCTACATGGAGAGGTGCCTCCATCAGCCTCCAGCAGGTCACCCAGAATGCCCAGGATGGCATCCAGGAGGGTTTGGGATCTCTCCAGAGCAGGAGACTCCACAGCCTCTCTGGGCAGCTGCTCCAGGCTCTGCCCCCTCACCGCAAAGAAGGTTCT
>NW_008596721.1:0-36927 GCF_000691845.1 Merops nubicus | reverse complement strand
TCACCGTCCCCGGGACACCCCGGAAAAAAGCCTGCCCCCCCCCCCCTTCAGATACTTATAAGCATTGATAAGATCTCATAAAGAGACAAATCATAATTTTCTCCAGCAAAAGTGTTTTTGATGGATCATTGTGGGAAAGCAACTACCACTTAGTTATTTTTTTTCATTTCTAACAGAAAATTTCAGTTATTAGGGCAACACATTTCTCTAGCTGTATATATAGCACCTACATGAAATAAAACAGAAAGTTGTAGATCTTGAACATCTAGAATTTAACTGTCAAAACAAAGTAAATTCCAGGCTAAATCTGTTACTCCAGATTTATAAATCCTGTGGGATGCAGATACTTGACAGATGTCAGAACATCCTGAATTATATATCCAGCCCCACAAAAAGCCCAGTAGGGCTGGCCAACAGTTATAGGATGTATGTAAGAGAGCATAAATTACACTTTCTCCAAAGACTTATGAAAGAGATATATTTATTTCTATTTTACAAAGCATAACAATCTAGGTTTTTTGATGGCTACCTGTTATTGACTACCTGACCCCCTAATTTTTCCTGGAAAACATGCAAAATGATTCTTCCAGAAGAACCCTGCCAGGCAGTGTAAGAAACGTGCTGCAGAGTGGTTGTTAAAGATAAGTTCCTTGGAAGTTTGACTTGGCATTCTTCAATTACTAGTCTAATTATTCTTCTATTATTTAGGCAGTGAGCCAAAGGTTTCCTGGGTGCAGAGGAAGTTAATAGGGGAGATGAAGCAAGACTGTGAGGCCATGTCAGCATATGTTCATTAAAACCCGATTTCTTCAGCATTAAACTGACTCCCTGCTCCAACAATGTGCTACTGTGTCTATGTAGTTAATGATAAATAACATGCAAGAATAATTATTGACAAAATTTCCTGACTCAGTTTTTTAGCTCGTTTGTTCCGAGCTGCAGAAAATGGATGAATTCATTGGGAAATCTAGAGAGAAGAGTGTGATGTCTCCTGTTCATTGCTAGAAGGAAATTAAGGAGTTTCCAAAAGCTTGCCAGTAATCCCCACTGCTTTCTAGCATTCAGCACTGGATATATATAATTACATATGAAAAAAAATTCCATTTGGAGAAAGTTATTTCAGTCACAAAGCCAAGGGCTTGGAAGGTAAGAAATGCCATTTTTACAATTGCCCAGGCAATCCTGATTCTTTCTGCTTGTGTATCCAACTGCTAATATTAAAAGAGAGGCGATGGGAAAATATTACATGATTATGTAGTTAAAGGTTGTGTGGTAATACGTGTGCTCCTGGGACAAGAACTAAGGTTGCAGACATATGGAACTGTAAATCTGGCATTCCTTAGCATACAGATCTTGCCTATACAAACTAAATAACTTCCTCTTAACATAATTTTTATGTCATTTCCTGTTTTGTTTAGTTTCTAAGGAAATATATAAAACAAACCATCTTGTGCACAGCTATCTTTAAAAGTGACTTTCTCAAGCCCAGGTCCTTTTCTTTGTTTTCCTCTGCCTCTCACACTTGTTCACCTTCTTTTCTTGGCAGGAGATGGAAATCTTCCCCCTCGTGGAGGCACCTGGGGGTGTTAGGGGCAAGATGTAGGTGTTAGGGTGATGCTGGCCTGGTGGGGCCACAGTGGCCCCCGTGACTCACCAACATCCTGCCCCAGGGGCAGGGTCAGACCCTTTGGCATGTAACCAAAACCCACCTGCGACCTGGGAGCCAGAGAAGGGAAATGGGGCTTCTTAAAATACAGTTTATAGCTCAGCGAAACCTGAAAGATATTTTGTGAGACCCAGAAAAGGCACTTCTCTGGCCTGAAGGTTTTTTCCCCCTGCCAAATTTCAGCAATCTGTTGCAAACTGTGCGGCTGCTGGAGCTCATCCAAAAAAAAAAGAGCCCTGGGAATCTCCCCCAGCATGAAGGGCTGGGCAGCCAAACGGCTCCTGCTGAGACACCACAAAGGGGGACGATGGCTCCCCTGTGATTTTTTTAAATTTGGGGGAGTTGCCCCTGCGACCTGGGAGCCAGAGAAGGGAAATGGGGCTTCTTAAAATACAGTTTATAGCTCAGCGAAACCTGAAAGATATTTTGTGAGACCCAGAAAAGGCACTTCTCTGGCCTGAAGGTTTTTTCCCCCTGCCAAATTTCAGCAATCTGTTGCAAACTGTGCGGCTGCTGGAGCTCATCCAAAAAAAAAAGAGCCCTGGGAATCTCCCCCAGCATGAAGGGCTGGGCAGCCAAACGGCTCCTGCTGAGACACCACAAAGGGGGACGATGGCTCCCCTGTGATTTTTTAAATTTGGAGGAGTTTGCCATTTCCCCTTTGAATTTCCAACCTCAAGAGACACCTGATGTTGCTGGCAGCAGCCCTTGGAGGTGCAGCTCCAGCCCAGCCCATAGCTGGGCATTGCCACAGGAGTGGGATGGGGCATTAAAGGATGGACAGTGAGAAAAATCTATTGTAGATACTGGAATCTAATTCAAATCCTTCCTGGAAAATCTGCTTATTTAATATATTCATTTAAATTCATTTCACAGTCAAGGAAAATGAGAAATTGTTTTTCTGAAGTGTTTTTTTTAATGCAAGTTGCATTAATGCAAGTGGAAAAATAAATCCAGTCGCTTCCACCTCACCCCAAAACTTACTACAAAGGGATCCTCAGCTGTATTCAGCATTAAATGTAATAATCTAGAGTTATTTCTTTTTAAAAGTCAGTTTATTGAAAGCAGGATTTCAAGGCTGACCAATACACAACTTTTTAAAGAAGATTTCCCATTAAATTATGAAAAGAAAAAAGAACAAAAGAAAAGGTAGCTAAATCTCCAGTATGTCTTACAGCATATTAGGAATATGTCCACCTTCAAAGAATATTTATCAACCTCTCACTGCTTCCAAATTCAAGAAAAACTCCCCTCAATCAAAGTTTGGAGTCCAACATCAGGAGTCTACTTCTCTGGAGAGTTTCAAATCCTGGGCATGCTGCTGTGGGTGAGCTGCTGGAGCAGGGGGGTTGGACAAGATGATCTCCAGAGGTCCCTTCCAACCCCACCATGCTGGGATTCTGTGGAGCAGAAGCTGCCAAACATCTGAACACATCCCAGCAGCACAGACAGTCGTTGCTGCTCTGGCCCCAGGGTGCTTTTGGGGGGTGACCATCCCTGGATGGGAGCTGTAACAGGGGAGGCACTTCATGTTACATTTTTTACTGCATGATGTGGTTATTTAGAGGCCAAGTCTTGGGTCCTAAAACTCTTTAAATCTACAGGGAATTGTAACAAGGGATTTGGTCCTGAATTTTGTCAGGTAGCTGCTTCCTGTGCAATGCACCACCAAGAGAAAACGTCCTTACCAGCCAGCCCAGAACATCTCCTGCCATCAGAAACCTTTTTCCTGAGCTGTGAAGTGGCTTTTCCCCAGGATATTGGCAACCTGTCTTAAGCATTATTTCATATGCTTTATTCTATTTGTTTTCCCACAGATCAGCCTGCTTTAAACCACTGCTTTTCAGAAGCTAAGGGAGCAGGGACACTTGTGTCCTGCCTCTGCAGCAGCCCTCACTGCTGGGGTGGGATGCTAAAAGGCTGAGCATCCTTGCTGGAGGACCTGGCTCTGACCTGGGTCTTGTCAAGAGCTTTGAAATACAGGTGTTGGAGAAGGTCACTGGAAGCACATACAAGCATGCCTGCAAACCAGAAGCCTAGAAGGAAAGAGGATTGTGTCATGTTAATGAAAAGCTGTTGTAGAAATCACACACCACGTGCAAGGGATCAGAAGTTCCATCTGAACATGAGGGAAAACGTGTTGCCTGTGAGGGTGATGGAACCTGGAGCAGCTGCCCAGAGAGGCTGTGGAGTCTCCTGCTCTGGAGAGATCCCAAACCCTCCTGGCTGTGACCCTGGGCACCCTGCTGTGGGTGAGCTGCTGGAGCAGGGGGTTGGATGAGATGATCTCCAGAGGTCCCTTCCAACCCTTACCATTCTGGGATTCTGGGACTATATTTCACAAGAGTCTGTGAGCTCATTTTACAGGCAAAAATTATTTTCATGATGCAAAAAGGGACCTCAACCTTCACTAGTAGTACTGCAAAAGGGACCCTTGCCTGAGGGTTGAGGAAGGACTTCAGAGTCCTGCACCGTGCCATGGAATGACCTACTCATGAGCTTCATCCACTCCTACAAACCCCACTAACACCTCCTGCTCCACCTCCAAAACCTCCCAACCTCTCTGTTGTAAAGCAGCACAGCTGCCAACGTGTCAGGGACACCTATCATAGAATCATAGAATCCTTTAGGTTGGAAGGGACCTCCAAGATCATCAAGTCCAACCACTGAGCCACCAGGGCTCCAAAGTCCTCTGCTAAAACAGATCAGAATCTGTCAGGGTTGGAAGGGACCACAAGGATCCCCCAGTTCCAACCCCTCTGCCATGAGCAGGGACACCTCCCACTAGATCCGGCTGCCCAGAGCCTCCTCCAGCCTGGCCTTAAAGACCCCCAGGGATGGGGCCTCAACCCCCTCCCTGGGCAACCCATGCCAGGGTCTCACCACTCTCATGGGGAAGAACTTCTTCCTCACATCCAGCCTGAATCTGCCCACTGCCAGCTTTGCCCCATTCCCCCCAGTCCTGTTGTTACTTGAGATCCTAAAAAGTCCCTCCCCAGCTTTCTTGTAGCCCCCCTAAGATACTGGAAGGCCACAATAAGGTCCCCTGGGAGCCTTCTCTTCTCCAGACTGAACAGCCCCAACTCTCTCAGTCTGTCCTCACAGCAGAGCTGCTCCAGCCCTTGGATCATTCTCGTGGCCCTTCTCTGGACCTAAAACACCTGCTCTGAAATCTCAGCTCTCTGCAATGAAATATTTATATGATGCTTCATTTATGAAAATTGGATTTTAGGAGTGAATTAGGACTAACTTAATTATTATACTAAAATATGAAAATGATAGTATATTATTAGAAACATATTTTTCTTGCAAAACTGTTTGTGATCTAGCCAGGAAAAAAAAGAAAAAAGTTATGAAATAGACTTTTTATAGTAGGTGTTAATTCTGAATAATTAGGATTAGGCACTGGGGATTTGCAACCCAAATAAAAATTACCTAATTAACCCTTATATTGGCCCTAACAGAGAAGCCAAATAGTTCAGCAATTAAAAAAAGAAAAAAAGAAGAAAAAAGAGTGCCCTCCACACACATAAGTGAATATCAAATAGTCTAAAACTAAAAATGGGATTTAAAGACACCTCCTGGAAAATATTTACAAATGTGATGAGAGGCATCCAAGCACCTCAGACCTGGATTTTCCATGATCCAGCCACTTTATCATCATATCTCCACTTAGGAAATCTGAAATCATCTGAGGTCTTTTTTTTTTCTTGACTTTCTGCTAATGCTGCTCCTACTTGCTGTAATTTCCATTTATATCATTAGTCTTCTTTGGGCTATTTTGTTTTGTTCTGTTTTTTTTTTTGCTGCTGTTGTTGGCATTCACAGCCAAGAACCAACACGACCATCTCTTCCTGCAAAGGTCCTCTGAAAGAAAACCCTGAGCAGCAACATATCAGCATGGGGGGAAGACCTCCTGTTCGTTTCTTTGCCCAGGGTGTAATTTTCAATACATAAATCCAAGGTGAAAAAAACTTGCTTCCAGGTCCATGTGTTTTAAACTTTCTTGTGTTTTCATTTCACAGGCAGACTTGGCAAACTGCAGAAATAGGAGCTAGCACTCGAGTTGAAATGAGAGCTGGCCAAACTTTGAGGTTGCTAGAGTTGGAGATGAAGGCAAAAATCAAGTCAGACCCTTTTAGATACAACCATATTCTAGGAGTTAAGAAAACACAGAGGCATCCATCCACCTTTTCACAGCAACAGGTCAAACAAGCCAAGCAGGTCCTAGATTGTGACAAAAATGTGTCACCAGCCTCACTCAAAATGTGCAAATTCTCCTCTGCCATTGGTTGTGGAAGGATGAAGATCGTTGCCTCAATTACCAGTATGAGAAGAGCAAGATGTTATCAACAGTCTGAGTGAAATTTGTATGAGTGCTGAATGATGCTGACATCAGTGAGATGAAGCTCTCTGTCTGAAGAGCTTCATCAAACCAATATTTCTCCAACAGTAATTAGCACCCTTATTAAGAACTAGCTGCAAGGTGGGCGTTTATAGACACACAATGCAGCTGAACATTGATACAGTGAGGAGCAGAAGACAGCATGAGCTTTCTAACCTTTATGGGTTAAGCAGGTGAAGCACCCAGCCCCTCCTGCAGTCACCAGCTGGCAACCACCAGCCCTTGTGCCTCCTGAGTGCTCCCCTCCAAATTTTCCTCCAGCTGCCATTTCAGCCAGGTGCCCTCAACCCCCTGGGGTGCCCCTGGAGCACCCACTGCTCGCCCAGGTGCCAATCCCATCTCTCTGCAGCACCCCTGAGATCCTCCCCGTGGGACCACCCAATCCCACCATGCTCCAAACCAGAGACCACGCTCTGCCTTCCAGGGAAAACGGGGATTTTGCTCAAGGTTTATAGATTCAATCAAACCTCCTGGAAGAATTCCCCTGGAAGAACTCTACATACACGAGGCTGAAGCCTTCATTTTTTTTAAGTTTGCTTTTCCCTTGCTGTACAGATTAAATACATAATTTGATTTCATCTCATTCTGTTTTAAAATGATTAATCTTATAAAAAAGCCACACGAGTGGTCCAGCTGGACAGGTGCATCTCACAGCCTCATCTCTGACCTGGATTCCTCCTTCCTCCATGCACATGGGCACCAAGAACACCCAATCCTGTACCTAAAATACTGTCCCAAACAGAAAGGACAAGTCTGCAAAATCCAGGTCCCCAAGAGCACCCCAGTGCCCAACAAGAGACACAGAAACTAAGAAACTCTCCATTTTCCTCTGCTGGCAAGTTGCCTCTTCCAAGCTAGGCTGGATTTCCTTCTTTTCAAATCTGGAAACAATATAAATGGGAGATAACTTGCAATCCTTAATGCTTTCCATCCTCTTTGCAAAATCTTTTTATAATGCTCAAATAGTTGGCTTCCAGTGATGATATTATAATGATCCTGGGGAGTACTGAGAAACTGAGAGTAAATTCAAGTCAAACACATTTTAGAACATTAATACAATATCAGAGACCTTCTATTGAATAATTTTCATTACAGGATATCATTCTCTTACTGGGGAAGAGCAATAACATGGTGATTGTTGATGTTGCCAGTGCTTTTTTTTGTATTTTTTTATTTAAATCTGGAATATTTGGGCATTAAATTGTGCTGTTATAGTTGCTGGGCAACCATAAGTTCTGCAGGAGCACCTCCCATGGTTTTGTAGCAACAACAATCTTTTGAGAACAAGGGGATGGGTATCTTTTTTCTTTTTTTTTTGCAATCAAGATTCTTCTTGCTATGTAAATTTATGCAACGTTTTCTGTATTATGTATGGAAAAATTAAAATAATTATTTCGTTTGAGTAATGAGCCTCAAGTGTTGATTTTGGGGTTGAAAATTGCAGGAATGGACCTGCTGAAAATGGGATATCGATAAACAGGAAATCCACTGGCCTATAATAAAACAATTATATTCTCTTTGGAACACCTATTTACAGATTTCAAATGTAAGATATAAAACAGGAGTGGGGAGATTGTTTGGGGTTTATGGATTTTAGTTCTGGAGAGGAAAACTAAATGGCTATTTAAGACAAAAGGGGAAAAAAAGCCCAAAAACTTATAAAAAGAGGCAAAGTAAATTCAGTGCCTGCAGGGCAGGCCAACGTTAAGTCAACTTTCTTGAGAGGAGCCAGACCCTCTTGGGTACATCTCCAGGACTCGGTGTGGGAGACCAACACACAAAGTCACTTGGAGGTTTTAGAGCTCAAGAGAGACTTGAGGTGCCCTAACACAGAGGGGAGAGGCTCAAAAAGATACAAAAATCTCAGCTTTTAACTGGTTTTGGCTTTTGACCCTTTGAACCTGGGAAGAGTTGGTTATTGGAGATGTATAGATGACCACAGTCTCAGCTCTGATCATCTATCAGATGTACCTCAGCAAGACTTTCTTAAGTCTTCATCACAGGTAGGCTCAGCCCAAAATGTGCCCAGCAGCCTCACCTCTGATAATCTAGACCCAGGGAAGCTGGAAGGAGACTGGGAAGGTGGCAGAGATCCTGCAGAATGGAAAGAGGAAGGTGTGGGAGAAGCCAAAATAAATACAAAGGGCATTTCAAACTCTGTGCAGGAGATTCCTGCAGCACAAAGTATCCAAAAGTCCCATCCATTCCCATAAAAAAGCTTTTCTGAGGCATTCAGACTGCATCCTCCTCCTCTTCCTCAGTGGGACCAGCCCAGTGACTGCAGTGGAATCTGAAGTACCTGTCCTCATATCCCATATGGGCAAAATACCCAACAATGAATTGAAATAGCTCAAAAGAATTTGCTTGAAAAAAGGCATTTTTCATTACTTTCAATGTTTTGGGGTTAGGGTTTTGGGGTTTTTTTTTGTCTTCAGAATGGTCTTATCCTCATAGTACATTTATTTTTATTCTCAGCCTCTGTACAAAGAGAATAAAAAACTAAATAAAGAAGTTATTAGACTATCCTGCAGGAACATCAATGGACCAAAATGATTCTCTTCTTAATTGTTTTAATTAAGGAAAAAGCTAAATTATCTACATTTCCCTTTACCAGAGGGAGAAAAATAACTTGATATTGTGTACTGAATTTGGATAAATGTGTTATCAGGCAACACCTCCAAGTGATTTTAATCATTTAATGTAATAATGCAAGCTTATTTCTTTTCAGCCAGAATAGATTTCAACTTTCCACACAAACACCAAATTAGGATTCAGCTTTATTTTCTCCTTTGACATCACTCTCTCATCTGAAGCAGTTTTTTTCCACCATAAACACAATCTAGTTCCATCTTTCTGGGATATAACTGGCAAATTTATGTGGCTCCACAGAAGAGGGGACTGCTCTGTAGATCAAAGAGGTCATTTCCCCTGTTTCATCTTTTCCTAATCAGGATATTCTCCAACTTCTGGAAAGCCTTGTAAGTACCTGAACATCATGTCTCTTTATTAAGCTACGAATGCTCTAAATTGAGCCTCCTGCTAAACTGTTGTTGAGGGCTAATGGCCCTGTACCTGTACAACACCAGCCATGCTGCTCTAGGAATTGGATTTTTCTACTGCCCTGGGGCCACCATGAAAATTTATCTGCCAGCCAGTAAGACTGTAAATAGAAAAATCACAGAATCATAGACTGGTTTGGGTTGTAAGGGACCTTTAAAGGTCATCTAGTCCAACCCCCGTGGGTTAAAGCAGGGACATCTTCCACTAAATCAGGTTGTTTAGAGCCCTGACCAACCTCACCTTGAATGTTTCCAGGCATAGGGATGGAAAAGAAACAAATCTGCCCCCTACTCTTTCAAGCAATGACTTTTTTTGAGCACTAGGAAGGAAGCCTCTGCTGACAGCAGCCTCCTGGTCCTCCACCAGGACATTGCTCTGCATCTTCCCTCATCACCTGTAAAGAAAACCAACCTGGCCCAGCCCTCCCTGCTTCCCAGAGCTGAAAAAAAGCTGCTTTAACTGTCAGAAGTGGCAGTGCAGGGAAGCTGCCACATCACTGCAACACACCAAACATGTCCCCAAGGACCTTATGGTCGGGGTTCCAAATATAATTAGGAGAAATTTCAAACACTGCTTTGGATTCCATATACAGTAACATGCAGTACTGACATAACTATAGAGAACATTCCTTAAAGTCTTTAATCATCAAGTCGTATTTTTGTCTTCTTTACTTATAGGTCATTTCTTTGACAGAATAAATTATGATTAGCCTCTTAGTTTAAATGTAAAATTTAGCAGAACTACAGTGTCACTGCTCTCTGTGTTCTTCCTTTCAGTATTTCTCTTTCATTAAAACTGCCTTTGAAATCTTTTACCCTCTACTGTATCTGAAGCCCAGTGAGGACACTCTAATTTCTGAAACCCTGTCTGTGCTAAAGGAAAATGTGCAGGCTTAGGCTCCCACATCATTTTTGCCTTTTATTTTTCCCTCTTTTTTTTTTTTCCCCCTCTTTTTTTTAGGTTACCAAGATCAGAGAGTATTCCTGGTGTACAACAGGCATGGAGAAGACACCCAGAATATTTGGTATTATGAGAGATTTTCAATGCAAACTCTGCATTCTCTTAGAGCTCAGTTCTCTTAATACCTCAGGAACAAGACCAAATAAAAACACCCATTTTTTGTTAAGCCACGCATCTTTCCAATCCCCCTCCAAAATTTTATATGCCACATATGTATGTGCATATATAAAATATTTACACTGAACAGAGACAACTTATGAAATTCAACAGGCTCAGCCCTTTTGAACATCATAAGCTTCACTGGCCAGGCTCATGTATTCGTGTATAATTTTCACCACCTCCAGGAACCTTTTTTTCTGCTCGATTCTCTTTTCCTCTTCAGAAGCCTTTCTAAAGTGCACAACTGCTACGTGCACACCCCAAATGGTGCCATGGACCAAAGCCTCTAAGCACTGTGGTTGTCAAAGTGGGACCTGTCAACTTCCCACCTGGGAATCAAGCACTCACCCAGGTTGGGACAGCACTTTGTTGGTGCTACCACCCTCAACTACATCCAAACTACCATGGATAAGCACTTCCTCACAGCTTTTTCACAAGACCCTGGGTGCACATTAAGAGGCACAGTACATTTGTTAAAGGTGACACTAGCACTGAAGCAAAAAAAAAAAGGAAAAAAATAAAAAGAAATCACAACTGACCAAATATTACATTGCTGGGAACAGTTTCATCTACTCCTGCAGTTCTACTTTGAGCAGCACAATGCCAGCAATAAGAAGGGTCATAACAAAGTGTTAGGCTTGCCAAGGCAATATTTCACTGGGCTGAAACATCCTATTACACAGCCAGTGAGACTAAGTGCTGAGCATTTTGCAAATCTCTATAAATATGACTCCGACATGCAAAGAGTAGCTTAACTGTAATGGTTAGCAACTGCCATCCAATGTCCTACAGAAAAAAAAGTGAAATGGCATCAACATTTTATAAAAATGGGAATTTAAAGTCTTCTGGAGAGGGTGAGGTTATAATGCCATTGGACCTATACTATAAAACATGAAAGATTTCATCCTGCTGCAATAATTCTGCTGCTCTGATGCAGGGTTTCCTTAAAAATGGGCATCTGCATTGCAATGTTTAGAGAGGCTCGTGATTCTTCTTGATGTATTCCCCCCCAAAATCAGAGGATTTGCTTTGGATGGTGGCTGATGTTCAGCTGGGAAAACTAAATAAAGCTGCTACTTGTGAGCAAGGGCCCCTGTGATCCTCCACTTGGCAGGACCAGAGAGCATCCAGGGGAAATCTGGGCCATAAATTTGAGAGGTCCATGGAAACTGGGAAATGCAGTTCTAAACCCCTGACTCCACAGCACCTCGGAGCCAGAGGGACATCATGGTAGAGGGAAAACTGGCTGGAGGTGTATAAAGTTGCAGATAAGCAGTTCCCACACACCTCTCCTTTCGACTTTCTGCCTGTCACCAAATCTCCAACCCAGAAACCCCCTCCCTGAGCAGGATTTCCAGTAATCACAGGGTGTACAGCCCTTGGCTAAGCCAGTAACTGACCTCCCCATGCCATAAAACCACAGCAGATCCTCTAAAGACCTTTAGGAAGTTAGGTGTCTAATTCCCATTATCCAAGACCATGGCATAGGGGGGGGGAAAAAAAAGCAATTAGGGACTGTAAACTCCCTCATAAATGTAAGATTCTTAAACATGTTTCAAATTCTCATATCCTGTGAGAGGATTTTTGTCTTTCAGAGGTTCTCACACTGTACTTTGAGATGCAGTGGAGCCAGAGCATGGCTTGCTGCTGCACAGCATCCCATGCAGCAGTGGACAACAGAGCAGATACAACTTCAAGTCATTTTCAAAGTCCTTTTCATGGAAAAGATCACGTTAAGAAGAAGGGTGGAGAACTTTTCCTTGAAAAAAAGGCCAGAGGATGAAATTTCCATTGTAGGTTCCACAGCAATTTGTAAATAAACACACCTAGTAACTAGTAATTAACATTTTATTAGATAAATGACTCGTGCTCGCTAAATTACCATGCATAAATGTGCCATTAATATGCAGCAGAACTTATAGTTCAAAGCTATCAGCAGTGTAAACACATGTTCACACACTCCACCTCAGTCTCCTCCTGTATTCAAGGACTGCCATGCAAATGTGTCGATGATTTCAGGGCTTCTGATGGCAAAACAAAAACTATCTTTCCACTGAGCTTAATCTGATGATGGGATGAATTTGCTTCAGCTCCCGAGAAGGCAAATCCATCATTGTGGAGCCGTTTTCCTCCCTGCTGATTAGCAGTGGGCAGAAAGTCTCATTTTCTGACCATTACAGAGATGTCAGGCTGGCTGGTGACTGAGGAGGAATAGAGCTTAGGAGCCTGTCTTCATCCTGGGCAGTGCACATGGAAAACCAATTAATATCCTGATGCCATTGCAATAAGCAGCCCTAAGCTCACCCTGTGCAGGTGAGGACACAGGACAAGACACGTGCCCTGCAAGGAAAAACCTCCCTTCCTCCCCTCCATCCTTCTGCACAGTGGTATAGGCAAAATTAAACACTTCTGACCTTCATCTGGAGGAGAAAGTCTCCTCTGACCACTTTGGTCCATTTTTTCTACCTTCTGTTCCCTTATCTTCTTACTAGCAGAACATTTTGCCAGTCACACCAAGCAGCAAAGCAGGGGTGCACTGCTGCCCTTTCCCAGGTGGAGGGGTGAAGCAAAGCAGGATCAAGGGTTTTGGACATGACCACCCAGGACATGGCATCAGAGGGTGCAATAGCTTCATAGAATTACAGAATCATTAGGTTGGAAGAGACCTTCAAGATCAACTCAAACTATTAACCCAGCACTGCCAGGTCCCCACTGCCCCGTGTCCCTCACCCCACATCTCCACGGCTTGGGAACCCCTCCAGGGGTGGGGACTCCACCACTGCCCTGGGCAGCCTGGCACAGCCCTGGACAACCCTCAGGGGAAGGCATTTTTCCTAATCTCCAACCTAAACCTCCCCTGGCACAACTGAAGCCATTTCCTCTTGTCCTATCACTTGTTCCTTGGCAGAAAAGACCAACTCCCACCTGGCTCCAACATCCATCCTGTCAGGAGCTGTGCAGAGCCAGAAGGTCTCCCCTGAGCCTCCTTTGCTCCAGGCTCAGCACCCCCAGCTCCCTCAGCTGCTCCTCCCCACACTTGGCCTCTAGACCCTTCCCCAGCAGCTCCGTTGCCCTTCTCTGGCCACGCTCCAGCCCCTCAAGGTCCTTCTTGAAGTGAGGTGCCCAAAACTGACACCTGGATTTGAGGTGCAGCCTCCCCAGTGCTGAATCCAGGGGGACAATCACTGCCTCAGTCCTTCAGCCCCAAGACTGTGCCTTGCCCTGGACAGGAATATGTGCTCGAGCATGACAGACTTCAAGAGATTTAAAACAACATATGATTGCCATTTGTTACCTAGAAATATAGGAAATTAATTTCCTTTATGTGTCTTTCCTCCTCTCTGTTAGAAATCTCTTTTCCAGCAAAGAAAGGACAGGGCTCAGTGTTTGGCTGTTATCCTGCTGTCAGGCTCTCCAAGAACACGACTCAGTGGAATTTCTATTAGTACATAAAATATGACACGTGAGGAAAGGTTAACCTGGACACCTTACAATCCAGCTCTTGATTAATTCTAATTTTAGAATAGAATGAAAATTGGCAAGTGATATCAGGGTGACACCCAGAGAGCAGAAAGCACCAGGGATCAGGAGGATGTGAACATGGAACCTACCTTGGAAAGAGCATTTTTTCCTACCTATTTTTTATTAACTTTGTATCTGAAAGCAACTTTCCTTTCCTCAGGAGCAAATCTGCATCTATTCAGAGCAAATCTGTGGCCATCCAAGCTGAGGAGGCAGAAGGAGGAGCCAGGAAGCCATAGGAATTTTGGGATGGGTACCAACCCAACACCTGTACTCTGCATCCCAGCCAGGCGTGGGGGTATTGATGCTCCCCTCTGCTTGCAGCCACCCTGAACCTCCCTCAAAGCAAAGGGCTCACCTGGGCATGCACTAGCAGGCAGTCATGTTCAGCACCTCCTACACCTCCTACCACTCTTTTATATCCCTTAAACACAAAAACAGCTTATTGGAGGTCAAAGAAATCACCACTGACCATTTTTGTTCACAAATTCATGGAATGGTTTGGGTTGGAAAGGACCTTTCAAGGTCATCTAATTCAACCTCCCTGCAGTCAGCAGGGACATCTTCAACTAGAGAAGGTTGCTCAAAGCTCTGTCCAATGGTTCCAGAGATGGTGCATCAACCACCTCTCTGGGCAGCACCCAGTGTTTCAACACCATCATCCTAAACTTGCTTCTCTCTAGTCTAAATTTCCCCCTTTTGACACCATCACCTCTTGTCCTCTCACAAAATAACCTTCTAAAACAAATTTTTCCCCTGCTTTCTGACAAGCCCCTTCAAGTACTGAAAGGCTGCAGTAAAGTCTCCCAAACCATAGTGAGATGTCTCCCAGGTTTCCCCCTGGAAGGTCCTACCTTCAGCCCCTTACCTGGCAAACCAAAGGGCATTGAGGAGCCCCTTGGTGCTTTTCACTCCACTTCTAATTGAAGTACTTAGCAGAAGCAACATGTGATTATGTTATTGCTTCCTTGGACCATGATTGACCTTCCCATCCCTCACCACTGAGCACTGACTTGGGCTGGCAGGATATTTGGGCAATGAATTCCCTGCCAGAGGAGAATGAACATTGCTCCATAGTTTAAAGCTGCCTCTGCCTCTTCTTGAGGTACTTCTAGAGCACAGAATATCACCTAGGAAATGCCTAAAAAAAAGCTACACAAGGCAAGCAGAAAACTTTTTAGTTAAATATCAGACACAAGGCATGATTCAATATCCATTCCCAAATATTGCCTCTTGCTGCCACAAGTGCAAGATTGTTAGAGGGGCTGTACAGACAAATTAACCCTAAAAAAATCTCCCAGGAGCTTGTTTTTTTCAGAAGCAGGGAGGAGAAAAGCTCAGCTGAAGTTGTCTGTGTGCTTTGCCAAACAAATCAGGAAATTTGGCTATGTCCAAACAGCCCAAAATGAACTTCTCTGGGTAGATGTTTTCCATAACAACACTGAGAAATTGTGTTAAATCTCAGATATTATCCCCGATTTTATAGAATTGCCCACAGAGACAGGCACCAACAGCACTATTAAGGATCAAGAAAGTACCAGGCTTGTTACAGGAGCTTTATGAGAGCCAAGGATCAAATATTTTTTCACAGTTTTATGTGGATAGTTTCATGAAAATTGATCAGGTCTAAAAAGTCACAGTCCAAATGAAGCTAAGGTTAAAGATAATTTATACATGATATTCCTAATTTTATTCTGAGCCCTTTTATTACTATGTAGGCCTTTATGACTTTAAAGAAAATGTCAGTGGCAGCAAATGACATTGTACTGAATAATCTAGTTATGAGGGAAAAGACATTTAAAACTATTCCATATCAGCTTTGCTCTGTTCTGCTGAACTTACAGTTTTATCCCACACAGCTGAGCAAAACTCTTCTCTGTATTTTTAAATCCTCTTCACGGTTGCTTTACAAACCCATGTCTGTTCTTCTTCTCTTTTTAATTCTTTAGGAATTTCATGTTTTTCTCTTTTTTTTTTTTTTTTCCTGGGTAATTTGAGGGAATTCAGTTCTGACCTCACGTGTCCAAGGGCTTATCACCACGTGCCTTGCCCTCCCAGCTATCCAGCCCAGTCCCAAATGTTTAGAACATGGGAAAATTTGCTTGGTTCCTGATGTTTTGTGCCATTTACCTGTCCTTGAGAGCAGCCACCCTACTCAGATCAGCTCCACAGCAGGGACAGCAGCTCCTGCAGGGACACATTTCTAAGTGGAAAGTCAAGGCCTTGCTTTAAATTGCTGCTTGGATGATGGTGGGGATGGGCTTGAGCATCTCTGGCCCTTCCTTGGAGCAGCCCATTTCCAAGTCTGCAGGATTTGTTCCCACCTCTCCTTCTCCTCCTTGTAGCCAATGTCCACACATGAATTTACAACCCATCTGCAAACGCCTGTGTGTATTTACAGTGTTGTTACAGAAGCTGGTTGTCTTTCAGACAGACATCTGTCTCGTGCCAGCAACATCTGCATTTTTTTCCAACCAGAAAAAAAATGGTACTGATTCAGAAATGCCTCAGGTAGACTGCTGGCATCCCTCTGAAGCCACCAATTTATCCATGGAGTGAGTCTGGAGGAGCATCCTTTCTTAAGGAGGTTCCCAGAGGAGTGCCCAGCCCAGAGCCCTGTCCCACCACTCTCCAGGATGAGGTCTCTGTGATGGGACAACCTGCCCTGTCCCCACTGCTCTCAAAGATAAGATCTCAATGACCCTCCCAGTGAATGATGGTTGGGAATGTGCTCTCCAGAACTATGGATGTTTAAAGTACTGACATGAACCAGAAGTACCTAAAACCCAGCAGAAGAATTCTCTGAATATTTAGGAATCTTGATGTAAAGTGTGTTCCTTGAAGCATTTTGCCTTTGATGCAACAGAAGGATGAACATAAACCCAGCACAGGTACAGATCTTTAATTGTTGTAAATGAAGCTTAAACATGAATATCAGTCATTGTGTGTATTTACTGGAAAGTGTTAATAAATGCAAATAAAGAATATTTTCATATAACTTCTTGGGGTTATTTTTCAATGGTTTAAAAATAATTGTGGTGTTCAGCAGCTTGTGTTTTGCTTTGGGTTTTTTTTTTTCCCCCCCTCCTTTGTGATTTCTTGCACAAGGAAAGAGATTTCTTATCATTAACAGTCTTCCCAAATTCTGCCACTGTCTGAATCAACACTGCCCCTGGTTTTCCAGAACATGCAACTGTTATTGCATGTTCATAGCTGAGCAAACACCTTCGCAGGTGCAAAAAGATCCAAAGGCTGTGAGAGTTTTAAGGCTGAAAAAGCAGAAATTTTTCCAGCTCTGTCACGAACAAAGATGATGTAGAAATTAAATACAATATTTCCCTGTGTCTTAGAAGAGTAACCCTTCGTTAGCTTGAAGGGCACCCAGAGTCTTGTGTCCACGCACAAGATTTAATCAAGACTGTAGCCTTGTTTGAGAAGTGATTAGGTAAAAATGTCATTGATTTCTAAAGCAAATCTGCTCCCCAAGTCTTTCAAAAGCCACAGGCTCCTTGGCTTAGCACTAGTTATATTTTAACTGTATTTTAGCAGTGGCCCAATGTACCTCAAGGTGTAATAAGGGAAGAAAATGTTATGGCAGGTGTTTTCCAAGTGCAAAGCCAATTCTTGGCTGCAGGATTGGCCTCACCTCTTCTTTTTTTTGAGCACATCTGTCTTTCCTCATCACTATCTTTCATTAATATTTCTTTTAATCAAAAAGCAGCCCCATGAAGCAAACTTCTCTTGGGTCAACCCACCACACCAGTCTTCAGCAGCTTATTGACAGACCTGAGATGCACTGGGTGAAGCTCCTCTCTGTATTTCCATATCAGAGAAAATAATATCCATTTAAAGTACTATCTCAGGGTCTTCACAAGGGGACAAAGTACCACAGGAGAAATCCTTTGTGCCTAAAACACAGGGCTGGAAGAGGCTGGTGACCAGCTGTGGCTGAGCTGCTGCTCTGCACCGGAGGTTTGCAGGACAAGAGTTTTATTGTGCTTCTTCCAAGCACAAGGCTTTCAGGTGACTTGAAATTTCTGTACAGAAAATTGAGTACAGGAGTGCAAGAGCTGCTGTGGATCAGGCAAACTGTCCATCCACATGAACATCCATGACCTCAGCTACATTTCCAGGTCCTCCACAGAGCTCAGCGTGGGTCAGGTAGGGAATGAGCACAATTAATGCTCCCTCTTAACAAAAATTTGTTGCTTCGTTGGTCAAAAAGATGAATTTTTAAGAAGTAATCATATCTGGTAAACAATTTTTCATAAATATCAGTGGAACTACCTTCCAAATAACATCCATGACCTCAGCTACATTTCCAGGTCCTCCACAGAGCCCAGTGTGGGTCAGGTAGGAGCACAATTAATGCTCCCTCTTAACACAAATTTGTTGCTTCATTGGTCAAAAAAAATGAATTTTTAAGAATAATCATATCTAGTAAACAATTTTTCATAAATAGCAGTGGAACTACCTTCCAAAACATACACCTTCTAAAAAAAGTCATTTTGCAGTGACTATAATTAGTGATATTCCCAGCAACTCATTCAATACATATAAACAAATATTAACCTCTTCATTATTATGCAGTTATTTCATCTAAGTATTGTTCAGATGAACAAATGCCTAATAAATCTTGCTCCATAGTGTTGAAGAAATTATCAAATCCCCCTGTAGCTCAACAGGATCTTTTAATATGATTTTTAACAAGATAGAAAATATCAGAGAAAGACTGAAAGGGTCCTGTAGAGATGTTATTGATCCTTGGTGTTAGATCACCTTAATGATTATCTTTCATAGCAGCTGGAATATTTTGTTCCTTGTCTAGTGGAAAGACACATCTGAAGGTTAAAATACAGTGGGATGCAGCAAACCTTTGTAAAACCATCACGTGGAGGAGGAAGAGAGGCTTGTTGCTCATTTCTTTCCAGAGAATCAGAAACATTTTGATTGGAGGAGACATTTGAGATCATCAGCTCCAACCATCACCCCAGCCCTGCCAGGTCCCCACTGCCCCGTGTCCCTCACCCCACATCTCCACGGCTTGGAAACCCCTCCAGGGGTGGGGACTCCACCACTGCCCTGGGCAACCTTTTTGAGGAATCAGTTGTTCTTAATGTCCAACCTAAACCTCTCCTGGCACAGCTTGAGGCCATTTCCTCTCATCCTATCTCTTGTTCCTTGAGGACAGAGCCCGATCCCCACCTGGCTCCAACCTCCTGCCAGGGAGCTGTAAAGGGCAATAAGAAATCCCCTCAACCTGGAATCCTCACAAACACCTGATTTGATCTTTTTGTCCAAGCTCAACATCATTGAAATAATTCTATCAATTCATCCTTGGGAATCCTTGAGGGTCTGTTGGAAAGCAGTCAGCATGTATGGTCCCATAGTGACCTTCCACATTTTTGTGCTGAAAAATGGCAAAAATTGATTGATTGATTGCCCACAGATTAAGGGCAATACTGCCAGTGGTTTTGTAGCTAGACCATAACCTTCTGTGAGCTTTATTTTTCCCTTTTTTTTTTTTATTTTAAGGTCTCCCAGTATTGACAAGGCCTTTAATTTGTGCTCCAAGGCTGCAGCACTTCTCAGGATGAAGCTCCAGCACTGCATTTGGAAGTGGTATCAGCTGGCTGGGAGGACAGCTTGCACCTTCTTCCCTGACTATCCAGGCATGGGTGGAAATCAGGAAATTATAATTCAGTTAAATTTATTGGGGAAAAAGACCCAAAGCACATGGAACAGAGTTATGTAATGGATTGGGAAGGAGCACAGGCTGTGCTCCTGCTCTGGGTGTTAGGGGACACAGGGTGCCCCAAGCATCCTTCCTACATCACACTGGGATTGTGGAGAAGCTGTAAGTGTGGAGTCTCCTTCTCTGGAGAGATTAAAAGCCCACCTGGACATGGGTAACCTGCTCTGGGTGACCATGCTGGAGCAGGGGGTTGGGCTAGATGATCTCCAGGGGTCCCATCTCCTAACCCCCACCATTCTGTGCTGCTAGGATGCCTGCAGCCCTAGGGGATGCCTCTCCCCCAGCATCAGTCCCAGGGGCCAGATCTGCAATTCCCCCACCAGGCACAGGCTGCAAACACAATTTAACAGAGTTTGCTTCTCCCCCTAGACCAGGAGGAACATGCCCCCAGGGTGCTGCTGAAAGGCAGGAGATGCCACTCTCTGTCTCCAGCCCCAGGACAGCCACACATCTGGGGTCAAGGTGCTGCTGGCCAACGAGGACCAAGCGCTCCAAGGGCTGCGTGGGCACCAGAGCTGCCAGGAGGGGACCAGGGGGGCACCATGGCAGCTCTGTGCCACTCCAGGATGCTGCTAGAGTGGAGCATCCCTCCAGTGGCCCTTTAAGCCAGATTGAAAGATGCTCTGCATTGCCAGGCTGACAAAAAAAAGGCAGCATTAGGCGAGCTGTGAAACTGGCTCTGTGTGTTTAATGTCTCTCAATGGCTGGGGTGGGATAGCACGGCAGAAACTGAGAGTCAAGCAGCTGAATCCTTGTGCACTGCTTTGAAAAATTAGGGGCATTTATAATGTCTAATATGTTGCAAGCCAGGATGATTTAGCAGATGGTTTAAAAAGAAAATCAGCATGTCAGGCAAGGCCCATTGTGTAGCTCTCTGTAGATCTCTATAGAATGTGAGACTGATAAAAAATGTTTTTCTTCTCTGTTTCAATACTGAAAGATGTGAAAACTTGAAACCTTGGGGGAAATTGCTTAATTACCCTCGTGGTGTCAGTGGTCCAGAGCACTGGGAAATTTCAATTCCCTGCAGAAAGGGGTCAAATAGGGAACAACCAGGACACTTTTTAAACTCTTGTTAATGCCTCATAACCTCTAATGAATAATTTTCAGTAGCACGGCCAAGCTAACCTCACACAAAAGACAGTGATATTTACCTCTTCGGAGCTTTGCCTTCATTCTGAGCACAAAGAAAAATACAAACAACAGATTTGCTCCATGCAGACAGAATACAGGAGAGAAAATTTGGATTTTTAAATGCCTGTTCTTCTGTTCTGCATTGCTTTGTAGTTTCTGTGCCGTTTGAAATTTAGGATGCAAAACCAAGTTAACTTTTCTTCTGCAAGCATGGCAAGCAGGGATCTCCCCATCCCATGCTTGCAACAATTATACTGTATTTTTATTTTAGAAAGAAGTGTTAATATTTAAAGTTGCCCTTTAATACTCATTTGGAGACACTGATTAAATAATAAACCAAGCAGCTCAGTGTATCACATCTCTATTAAATTCTCTTGGCTTTTTTTAAGATTAAAAAAAAAAACACCTAAACTTTTTTTTCTTCTTCTAAATGCAAATCTTTCTGTGTAACACTGTGCCTAATCTACTACAACTAATTAATCTGTTTGAGCTGATGAAATGTTACCTCTGCATTTTTTCTGTTCCTTGTATACAATTATTGTAACAGTGGTGAATAAATCAATATTCCCAATCCAACTGTAAAAAACAATCAAGAAAAGCAGTGCTTCTCAGGGAAAAAAACACCAAATAATATTTATTAACTCTGTCTCAATCCACAGCAGAGCCTAATACCATTCAAGCATTTTCTGCAAGTGTAATAAGCAAACTCAAATACATGATGAAAGTGGCACATGCCAATAATTTCACCATTTTACACTGCAGAGTAATTGAAGGATTTAATGAGAAACAAACCAATAAAAATAAATAGACCATGCGAGAGGAGGAGAAACTGATCTAAAATGGAAGTTGCTCCATTGTGAGTTTTAGGAGGGGTTTTTTTTGCATGGTTTGACCAGGGAAAAAAATGTTTTTGGGACGATTGGGTGTTTATTTCTACTTTTTTTACATTTTGCAGTTGGATTTCAAAAGAGGAGAGTACTGCTTGTTCTACCTCGATTCGATTCTGCATCAAAGGACTCTCCTTGTGCTGCCACTTCCACCAGATCTCTTATTTTCCTGCTGAATTATATGATGAACAGGATCTTTCTGCCTGAAGTTAGAAAGTGTTTCTGTTGTATGGGTATTTATAAATAACTCTGAGCAGCCCAGCCTTTTAAATAATGGCACCGAGTCCTCCTGCTTTTAGAAACATCTATAAATCACAGTCCTCATGAAAGGAATTCTGATTGCTAACAAACTCCTTTGTCTCAGCAGTGCCCCTAAATTTTGGCTGTGGACAAACACCTCACTGAAGGATGCTACCAGCATCTGAGTCGATATATGGTTGGGCAGACATCTTTTTATGGATATTTTTGGTAACTCCAGAGCCCAATCAAGCTTCCAGTTGGTCTAACCAAGCAAAATCTCACAAATGGATTTTTTTTAATCTAAAACAAATAAAAAAAAAAAACAACACAAAACCATGAGCTGAAGAACTTCAACCCCAACTTCAGCCACTTTAAACCTGGTGCCACAGTGGCAGAACTGACCATGTTCCTCCCAGGTGGGATTTTAGCAGGGCACAAGATCAGAGATGCTTCCAAACAAGCCTGTGGTAACACTTGTTCAGGAGTTCAGATTCAAAAAAATAATACCCCAAAACCTTCACAGGCCTGAGGCAGACATGGGCTTGGCTCAAAGGCCAACAAGTGAATTGTTTGTCATTTGTTGTTCCCACTTGAAGGATAGGTGTTTAAAAATCTATGTTCATTTTTGAAGAAATCTAAATTCCTGAGGACTGTAGACCAGAATGGGCTCCTCACTTGCCAAGCATGAGATATGCAAAGACAAGCCTTGATATCCTGAGAAATCGTGTTCAATATTGAACACCAAGTAAAAGAAATAACACATCATCTCCTCTCTAGAGGGGATTATTTTCAACTGCATTGTTTTGATATTTTTCCTTGTATGCACAATTGAAAACACAGGCTGGTAATAAGTTATTGCTTTGTGTGGTGCTCTGGGAAAGAAGGAGAGGGCAGGTTCAAAGACCAAGGGTGGAGAGGGCTCTCCCTGAACAACTGAGGGCCAATCTCAGTGTACAGGTCAATGACCTTTTTATAGAATCTTTGAAGTGCTTCCTTGAAGAGTATTGACTGACCAAAGCCTTTTATTTCATATCAAGTTCAAATGTAATGTCTTTATGAGCATAATGCAGAAATCAATGGATCAGGACATTCAGATTATTTAGATAGAGCTGAGCATGTGCAGCAGGCACTGAGGCAGCTTTAAAACCACTCAGATAATGTTGTACCCCACTCAGCTCTTCACCAGATGAGCATTTTACAAAATAGGGTCCAAGAAACAAAATTTCCCTCTTTACTTGTCAAGATAACAAGTTTTGCCTGGACTCTACAGTGGGAATTGCTGTTTTATCTCTCTTGGCAAGCTGGAAGTTAGAAGGATTTTAAATCCCATATTCCTGTCTCCACAGCAGCAATCACAATCATTAATTGTTATTATTATTTCAATAGTGTGAAGATGTCATCTCTATTCTTATACAGAACAAAAATGTTCTCCTCAACCTGTAAATCTTATGGTACTTTTTTTTTGCAACAAATTTCACCTGTACTACAAGCAAAGCTCAGCCTGTGTTACTTTCTACAAAGCACCAATGAACAGAAATCTCACTTTTCTGCAGTCTAACTTCCACCTGAAGGACTCCCTGTCTTGTCTCCTGGGACACCACACACAGAACTCAGTCTCCTACCACAGAGCCAAGCCACCTAACCTCAGGTTTTTGGCAGGAGCATCTTACTAACGAAATACAAACCATCATGTTATGAATTTTGATGGGTTTGCAGTGTTTTAACAAATCTTACTCGAGGACCAGACTGGTCCTTTGTTCATGGGCTTGCTTCTTGTGCTAAGAGGTTTTTGGCAGGAGCATCTTACTAACAAAATACAAACCATCATGTTATGAACCTTGATGGGTTTGCAATGTTTTAACAAATCTCACTTGAGGACCAGACTGGTCCTATGTTCATGGGCTTGCTTCTTGGGCTGTTTGTTTTTCACTATCACCATGAAGAAGTGTGTGAGACAGAAGAATTAAGTATTACTCTCACTCCTGTTGTGACTTCTGACCATGGGGACACAGCAAGCCAGGCTGGAGGTTTCAAGCTCACACTCCTTGGACCTAGACTTTTTAATTCCAGCATCCTCAGCCCTGCTTTTCTTCTTTTCTCAGCTAGCTTCCAAGAAGCCCTACCTGGGGAATGACCAGCCCCACCGTGGGTTTCTTCTGCTGACTTCTTGCCCAATATAGAATGATATTCTCATTAATGGGCAGACCAGGAGCCAGACTCCTTCCTTCACTCCCATAGAGACCCAAAGTGAAGGACAACCAGAGGAAGAGCAAGTCAATGCACTCACCCACCACAGGGGATGTGAAGAAGGGAGCAGCCGGGTGAGGAGCCAAGCCAGGGGAGATGGGAGCAGCCAGGCCAGGAGCCCAGGGATGGAGCAGGGACTCAGAGACAGCTTCAGGTTCTGGTCCTATCATCCTAGGAACTCCACTTGGCATGAAGTCACAGAGCCCTTCCCAAAGCCAGAATGCCCACACAAAACATCCACTATATAAGCAGTCAGCTCTTATATAGATGGTTCTTGCCCCACCTCCAAGTCCATGTAGAAGGTGGGGGCACCTGGTGGTGATCTCCTCACCAATTCCCACCCAAGGCTGTCCAGACCCTGGGTGAAAACCAATCAGGAGGGGCTTTCCTGCCTGATTGTGGCCATCATCCACATGCCAACCCTCATTCAGGGCTGGGGCTTTAACCCCAGCACTTCAGGACTCCAGCTTTTCAAGACAGAAAGGCAAATTGCTTTCTGTGGTGCAGAACTCACAGGAAAACTTGTCCTAGGAACTTGAGGGAGCAGAGGCAGCACAGTCCTGGGCAAGGTAAGAGCAGTGCTTCTCATAAGCCTATTTCTCCTTTCTTTAGTGGACAAAAACCAAATGCTTTTATACATGAAAGCTAGGAATATTTCCCATATCCATGACAGGATTTTTGCCTAGTTGTTACCACTCTAGATGTGAAATGTTCAAGTGAAGAACCCTGGCCAAGGATCCACTGATTACCAGGAGAGTTAATGATAGCGCTGACACGCAGTCCAACATCCCTGGGAAACTTTTAAGCAAGCCATAACTTGTCTTTATTGTTCTCCATCAAAGACATCAGCAGAAAAGTCAAAGCAGCAAACAAAACCTGACAAAATCTTAAGGAGATTTTAGGATAACTGCTGCACTTCATTGTTGTTTCAGAGCCCTGATTACAACAAGTATTTCAGCACTGGTAAGGACCCAACACACCCCACCACTAATTAAACAACTCATTTCCAAATTGCTGAGAGAAATGCCTGTGAGTAGGGTAGCTCCTCCAAAAATAAAAGGTGGAGATTCCAGGCACAAACTGGTCCCTTCTTTCTCCAGCATCACCTCCCCTGGGTGTGGATGGGGGGCTGCTGGTGGGGGCTCACCCTCTGATTTCATTGCTGCATCCTGCAGAAACCTTCCTGAGGAACTCCAGGACAAAGAAATGTTGTGTATCTCTGGAACACTCGTTTTTCAGTCATACTGAGGAAGGTTGGTGAGGATGTTGAGTGGTTCCAGTGTAATTAGTCTTTTTTTTAATGAAATGGACCCTGGATATATTCCACCGTGGAGCTTCAATAATAGAATTTAAGTGAAAGTAATTTCAAAGTGCAACAGTAGTTTACATATTAGTTATTGTATAAAGGAAAAAAAAAAAGAGAGCTGCTCTGCTGTTCTAGGTTAAATGCAATTAACATCCAGGCCTTCTGCAGGGCTCCTGGGAGAGAATGATTGGTTTGGCAGGTTGTTTCTCAGGTTTGGATAAAAAGGAAAAGAAACTTCACTTTATTTTAGCGACATACCCTTGGTGGAAATCTCACAGCGCTCTCTAGATTCAAGAGCTCAAAGCAACTCAGTAGAACTCATGTGCAACTCCAGAATTTGTACTAATTAACAGTTATTCAGCAGCACAATTACCACTCGAGCTGCTGCCTGTAGAATATTGCATATAAATAAAGTTTTGCAAGTCCAAGCAGAAGCCAATTCCTTTCTATTTAGCATTCATTGTAGGAGAGGGGTGGAAAGAGTTTTCTGCATTATCTGGAACCCTAATGCAGGAATAAAAATGGTGATAATTAGAGAAAAACATTTACCACCTTTCCTTATTTCACATAGCTATATCCTATTGATATTTATATACATTAAATATATTTATTATCAGAAGTGTTTAAGACCTATGTTCATTTTTGATAAATACTGGTATAGAATTGTTGTAAGACTGTTCAAATGTGCCAAGAAGGATTTTTTTATTTATTTTATTTTTTATCATCTTTCTTTGTCTCTACTAAGCACATTTTTTAAAAACAATTTATTTTCTCCTTTGGAAAGCTTTCCCTCCCAATTGTTTCTACAAATTCTATCGTTATCTAGGAATAAAATCTAACTCTTGCAGCATCTATTAGCCAGTTTGGTGGGGTCTCATTGCAAAGGACCTCACAAGAAGTTGCTTGTTCATAGTCACATAGGAATGCTTAGATCAAATCCCACCATTTTTATATTTCTATAGGGGGGAAAACAAGATGGAATTTAGGCCAAACACAAAACTCTGGCTGATTTAGGTTTGGACAATTTGTGCAATGTAGAGGGTCCTTCACAGGCTGTTAAACACAACCTCTGGCTCGGGAAGTCCCCGAGATGCAGATTGCTGGAGATGGGAAAACAGACAAGGACACAACAGCAATTCCTGCCCTGGAACCAGAGCTTTTTACCTTTAGGAAATTGCAGCACGGCCGTGTTTAAAACCTCCTCAAGTTAATAGAAATATTCTCATTGACTTCAGTGAGCTCTGGGCCCCTCTGTCAGATGTGTGTTTTCACCTTGACCAACAGTCACGTAAAAAATTGAGCTTTCTAGCCAAAGTCAGTCATCGAAATCATAAAGAGAGGTAGATAACTCCACAGCACAATTAATTACATCTTTAAAGAGGTGCCTAAAATATCCCTTTCCCCCTATCAACTACAGAAATATCTTGGAGATAAAGGCTAAAATAGACACCCAGCCCTTAGAAGGCTTCAATAAATGAGATGTTTCCACCCCTCAGGGCACAGTGGGTGATATTAATGATCGAGTGAACTTTTTCAGTCCAACAATAGAAGGAATAAATCCCAAAAGGGAGGAAACAAGCTGCAGCCAGACCCAGAAAATCCTCCAGAGAAGACCAGATCAGAAACACCACATGCACCACTGGAGTAGTTTTAGGTGCAGTCTAAGTTATTCCAGGCTTCCACCTTCTTTTGCCCCTTTTTTAGCACATTTACTGTGTCAAATTTCTTTACCTTTTAGTGCCTGGATACTGGGACAGAGGCAAATTGGACCTGAAGATTGGGCATCACCACCACACGCCCAAATTCTGCTTCCCTGAGCAGGCTTCATCCCAAACCTCCATATCCCATCACACATCTCCAGTTGCTGAGTTTCCTTGGGAAATACTGTTCAGGAGCTTGTTTATTTTGCTATTAGGAGTGTGTTTTGCTACAAGAAATTATATTTAATTACGTTATAATATTTTCAGAACTGTTAATGTTAATATTAATGCCTTGAAAATAATTTTTACTTAATTTTTACTGGGTGTTCTTGTATAATTGATAGGGAATTTGTTATTAAATCTTTTATTTGACTGATTACTTAATCATTCCCACATGGTTATTGAAGACAATCTTACATATAATTAATTTCCCTAATAGAGACTCCCCATGTTTTCCTTCCTAGGCCAATGTCTGCATGGTTATCATGTAATTTAAGGCTTTCCTGGGGCAGCTTTAAATTATGCACATATTTGTATTAATTATATGTGGCCAGATTCTGCTCCCTTGCATGCAATGGTTAACACCTCCTTGTGTAAGCAGCTCCTCTGGTGTCAACAGAGCTTCTTCATCACCAGTGTGATAAAAAGTGATGGGAAATGGGGGCAAACATGACTCAAACCTTCCCAGTTCTCTCCTGCCCTCTCCTTTTCCTCATGTCTAACCCCAAGAGATGGGTCCATCTGCTACACCACCATTTCTGGCTCAGGAGCATGACAGCACAGGAAGCATCCAGGCACCAGGAGGGGAGCACTCACCATCCCCACCCATTTCATGCACCCCACTTTGCATGTCGTGCAAAGATATGGGGCGTGCAGGGAGCAACAAAGGACCATGGGCTGTGTGTGTAAATGTGATAGGGAACAAATGATGTCCTATGTCACCAGACAGCACCGAGTTATCCATCAGCTGACATGCCAAACCCATGACAGGATGCTAAGCAATGCACCCCCTGCCAATTATTGACTCCCCGTGACAAATTGCATTTGCATATTGCATATTTTGCCCCGGACTGGTAGACAGAGGTGGTTCAAACAATAGCTAACTCCAGCAAGGGACTCGGGAGGGAAAATGGAACGAGCACGGGAGGGGCAGAGTCCTGAGGAATTAACATGAGCAGCAGCTCACTGGCCAGCTGTAATTTGCATTCTGATGACAGCAGCAGCAGCAGACTCTGCAAAGCCTCATTTCCATCTGCATGCTTTGCTTGGACATACCAGTGGCCCCAGTGATGCTTGGTGGTGTTGATTCCTGGGAGTCTGGACTTAGATGATCTCCAGAGGTCCCTTCCAATCCCTAACATTCTGTGATTTTGTGATTCTAAGAGCTAATCAGTCTATTTTAAAGTTTCTTCTCAACAAGACATGAAACCTGCCAACTTCATCCAGGAAGCTGCTGAAATTCCTCCTCCTAACACATTTTCAGATCAGCTTTTGGTGCTCCTGATACGTGGCATACTCCCAGGAACTGGCTCTGCTCAACTTTGTCCAAGTGATTGGGCTCTTAGAAGCCAAATGAAATTTCAAAAAGGATGGCAAAGCCACAACCAAGATTTCCTTCTCCTGCCTTCCTTCCTCCTTCCCAAATCTGCTCATCAATCATCTCTATCTAGACATTGAGGTGTCGTAGTGTGCCCAAAGAAGGTCAACAAAGCTGGTGAAGAGGACAAGTGTGGTGAGGAGTGGCTGAGGGACCTGGGGGTGCTGAGCCTGGAGAAAAAGAGGCTCTCAGTAACTCCCTGAGAAGAGGTTGGAGCAAAGTAGGGATTGATCTCTTCTCCCATGTAGCAAAGAATTGGACAAGAGGAAAGGGCTTCAAGTTGTGCCAGGGGAGACATATGCTGGACATGAGGAATAATTTCTTCCCTGCAAGGGTTGTCAAGGTCTTGCCCAGGATGGTGGTGGAGTCCCCACCCTTGGAGGGGTTTCCAAGCCGTGGAGATGTGGTGCTGAGGGACATGGTGCTGAGGTGACCTGGCCGTGCTGGGTTAATGCTTAGATGTGATCTTAAAGGTCTTTTCCAACCAAAACTATATCCTATAGCTAGAGCAGAGCAAGACACCAGCTCCTGAACCCAACCCCCTCTGTGCCTACCACACGTGGGGTCCGTTTTGGCAGATGTAGGTGGATCTATAACTTGAATCAATAGAAATACCAAGAGCTGCTTAGGAAATTCAGTGAAGTCAACAGGACAGGGCACAACACTCAAGTTAAGGAAGAACTCCAGACTTTCTAGCATCGATGTCATAGCAAGAACTTTTAAAATCAATTTATTCTTAGGGAGCTGAGTGGAGCACGAGCTGCATACAAAAGAGTGGCCATGATAAGTTCATTTAAAACGGAGGCTCTTCCTAGGTAACATTTTAAGCTGCCCTCAAGCAATTCTCTGCCATGCAGCAGCATGTCTGAAAAAATGGTCTCATGAACCCAACTCTGCACAAAATTTCCCAAACAAGCAGGGACAGTGTTTTGGTACTTGTGGAAGGATGAAATGTTTTATTCCCCAGGGACTGAGAAGACAGTTTAGCTGTGAAATCATCATCTGAAGCCCTGGCTGGTATTTTCAATATTTAGATTAATTTAGAGGATTCTAGGGAGCAAGAGTTTTTTTTGAAGTTGAGGTCTGTCAGAGTCCATCTATACCCCATTAGCTGAAATCTCCAACCTACAGAGGTAGCATTGTGCCCCCTCCACCATGCCCACCATTAACATGGGCAGTAACCACTATTTCTCCCTGCACACTATTTAAATTCTAAGACACTGACAAACTATAACTCACAGAGAACCATTTTAAATTATTGTTAGTATTATTCAATGGCTTGTAAACTGTATCTCATCATTAAACAGAATAATAAATAAAAATAATGACTAGCTTTCAAGCCAGCCATGTAAAGAACATACTTTCCAGCCAAATATTTGGTTCGTTTTATTAGGTTTTAATTAAAGCAAAATCAATCCTTTAATTGGTAGGCTTAGAAACTGGTATTTGGGGTTAGGAACTGGAGGAAATTCCTCATTCCACAGCAGTGTTGGTATATAGACCAAGCTATAAATGGCTGAAGAAAAATAGACTAGCCCCACAGATACTTTCCAGAACCAAAACCTAGCTCGGGGCTGCACGTCCCCAGATGAAAGACAGCAGCTCTGTGGAAGAAACAAGAAATTTGTTGGTGTGGCCATTTGAAGCTGGCAGAGGAGGAAGGGGTTAAAGGCAAGGGGGGGAGCAGAGCCCCCAGCCCAGCCCTGCCTTGCCCATGGTCAGCCACAGCATCGTGTAATTCCATTAGGGTGCGAGATTCAAATGCAGAATTAGCTGTTGCCTACGCAGAATTATGTTAAACATGGCCCAGACTGAAAATCAATATTCTGCTTAAGTAACTGGCCCTCCAGTAATTTAATGAAGCTAAATTGCATTACACGGAGGTAAGGTGGTGGGGGACCATTTTGTCTCAAACCTTCCATTATACAGTGACTGTACAGCTGTATGCCTAAAGAGAAATTAAACACATACACTCATTTCTTCTTGAAGTTGGAACAGTGTTTTTTACACTGGATTACTTGTCTCCTGCCTTAATTTAAAACTACAGTAAATAATTTGCAGCCACATAATTAGGAAGGAGCCCAAGTCTCATAATAAGAGGGAAAAAAATTGCTACCAGAGTATTAAAGGATTTTTTCTTTTTTTTTTTTTTACCTCGCCTGAAAAAAAAATGAAAAATGAAAAAAAATGAAAAAGGACATTAAATGTTAGATCTGTATTAAAAATGTAATTCTGAAGGGTTTAAATCTATGACATGTCTACACTGAATTAATTAAATTCATGATCTGATCAAGGACTGAGAAGCTACCTCGGAGCTATCTCTTAAAAATGCTCTGTGTGTACACGTCAAAATAGGAATTAAAAAAAAAGCAGGGCTTTGATTTAGGGGCAATTCATGCATGCATTATTGTGCTTTCTTGCCTTGTAGGAGGAGGGAAGTCAAAGTTTTATAAAGCACCTCAACCCTTCACCCCACGAGGTTAGGAAAGGAACTTTCTGGCTGAGGATGTTGTCGCGCGGGTCGGAGCCGTCGCCCGTCAATAGGATCGTGGTGACATCCACGACGCCTTCACTCCTGTTCCAGCTGATTGACAAGAACAAAGAAAGTACAATTCCATCCTGCAGCCCTTGTACTGCGCCCTCTTTTATTTATTATTCAGCTCCCCAAACTTCAGCGGGAGGAAACGCTTCGGAGTTTTGTGGCGGGGAGACGGAATTCGATCGAGGAGAATTCTGAAGTTGTGCTGATTAGAGATTGCTTCCCCCCCAAATCGTTTGTCACGTTGCCTTGTGGAAGGGTAAAAGAGACTTCAACCGTGTGGAGCTGCAGCAGGATCTTTGGGGAAATGCAGGCAGCAGAGTAGGTATTGTTTAAAGGGAAAAGAAGTGATTTGCATGCTCAATCTCTGGTTTTCTTGCATGCTCAATCTCTGGTTTTCTTGCCTCCCCAGCCACTAGAATTATTCTTCCTGTATTTAAAAAGCAGTTAAATGAAATTTATTTATCCCAAATCTGAAGTGAAACCAGAGACATCTACAAGCACTTGTCTACTTAACACATTAGAGGGCATCCCTGTGCTGAAAAAAGATGTGCCAAGGTGAGCTGCAAGATCTAAATTTAGCAGGAAAAGTGGCAGCAGCAGCAGCAGCTCAGAAACGTTGGGTCAGGCTGGTTCTTCCCTGAAAGCCCAACAAGCAGCAGCACCTCACTTCTCCAGCTTCTTTTTGCTGCTGGTTTGGAAAAGCTGGTGTAGAACCACTGGTCCACCACAGCTGAGGTGGCTGAAGGTGTCGGGGTGCCCTACGTTGCTCCAGTGAAACTTTAAATAAAGTTAAATAATAAAATAATATATATAAAGAAGATAAAACTTTAATATCAGCTGCTATTGTTGGACAAGAGAAGCGTCAAAGGTATTTGTTAGGTTATTATTATAAAATTCTCTCACTGTTGCCAGACCATGAGAACAGAGGAGGCACCAAAACCCCCCCGAAGCAGAGGGTGGGAGTTGAGGGGTCCCCACCTCCATTCCCTCCTGGCACTTACAACCCAAAGCATTACTGGGATCTAAATCTTCAGGAGATTTAACAGAGCCAGCCACACATGGTCCCATTTGAAGGTGGAAATGCTTCATGGGTGATGCTGGATCTGCATCACCACCATCACCTTCACCAACAGGCACTTCCACCAAAATCTGAGGCAATGAGGTGAAAAATTCACTCTCTCTCTCTCTGTTACACATTATCGACCAAAAGGGGAAAAAAAAAATACTTCCAGGAGAAATTCTTTGTACCCCTTGAATACCAGCTAGCAGATCTATATTTTTGTCTCTGTTTTGCTCAAAAGATCTTTTACTCCCTCATTTCTCTCAGAATGGCAATTCGATAATGTGTAACGGAACATTTATTAATTCTACCCCAGTTTAAAGAACTATTTTGAAGGGGATAAGTGCTCTCAGAAATCCTGAAACCCTTTCTGCTTGATTTCTGAGTGCATGACAACTGATGTGTAGCTGTTCCCTGCAAACCTGGGTCCCTGCCTTGTACTTGGCCTCTAGGAACTGAAGAATTTCTCCCCCTTCCTCTTATAAAACACCAGTTTAAACACATATTCAACAAGGGGAAACACATCATGTGTTTTATACTGCAGGCTTCTTTTGAGCAAAGTATCCAGCCATTTCTTTTTCCTTAAGATGCCCCTTTATGTTCAATGATATTTCCTTTGGGATTTTCATTAACGTTCTGTCAAAAAATAAAAAAAGAGGCTTTTTTTTGTAGTGAAATACCTTAACTGATGAGTTTAGGGTTTCCCTTCTGCTCGTATTTACATTTAGTGTTTTGATGATGTTAAATTCTCCAAATGAGAGCAGTTTTTAAGTGTTCCTTTCAACGCTGACTGCCTTTTTTTTTCTGTTGGATTTCTCTTGCTGATGGGGTGTTGTCAATGCTGAATGCTGGAATTGTTGTTGAGCAGGCACAGCTGGATGAATTAAAGTCTCTCCAGTAACTCAAACCAGAAATGACTTCATCTCTAAACTTTCCATGTAGCACAGGTCAGAGCTCTGAGTAGGGACAAAAATAATGGGGTTACCAGAGAAAGAAGGAGTCAAAAGTACAAGTCAAAATATAGAAGGCAGTTTAGAGTCGCCTCGTGCACTGATTTCCTCTCTGTGTGACCAACGAGCCCTGATGGAGATCTTTGATAAGGGATTATCAAAGTATTTTAAGTTAAATATGTAGAATATCTGCATGTGTGCAGATACAGAGCACTCTACACTTATCTTACCAGCTATTTACTTAAATTATCTGTCTGGTATCCTAATAGGTAACTATTTGAGCCTAATGATATCATCTCTTAATTTATTCAAGGAATTTTGTCAAAAACCCAAATAAAAGCATGGAGCACAAACATTTCTCCCCCATTCATTCAGAGCTCATCACAAACACCGAAGCATTTCAATGTGGCCAAGGCAGGTTTTCAAAGGTAACCTATTTCATTAGCAGGAAGCAATTTCTAAAGTAAATACAAGATGGGTGCATGGTAATTAGGTGTTGCTGAGAGCTCCCCATGGTTCCTGCCAGGGGAGGGGGTGAGGTGTCCTCACCCTGCACCCACTTCTCCTCAACCCACCACCTCTCCAACAAATGATAGGATCCCAGACTGGTTTGGGTTGAAGGGACCTTTCAGGGTCATCCAGTCCAACCCCCTGCAGGGAGCAGGGACATCCCCAACTAGAGCAGGGTGCTCAGAGCCCTGGCCAACCTCCCCTGGGATGGTTCCAGGGGTGGGGCATCAACCACCTCTCTGGGCAGCCTGGGCCAGGGGCTCACCAACCTCAGGGTCAAACATTTCTTCCTTCTTTCTAGTCTAAATCTCCCTCTTCTACTTTAAAACCTTGTCCTCTCCCAACAGGCCCTGCTCAAAAGCTCTTGCCCCACCATAAGGACACAAGGAGCTGGAAAATTTAATATCAAAATATTTCATCCCTTTCCTTCTTTCATCATGAAGGAAAAAAAATCACTCTCAGTGTTTTCCTGTTTTAAAGAGAGCCAGGCAGGAGCAGCCCCTTCCTCCCACACATCCTCAGGTGTCCCTGGCAGATTGTCCTGTTGAGTGCTTCATGGTTTCTGATATCCACATGTGAATGAGGTGACATCTCCCAGCAGTGGTCACCGTGCCAAAACTTTCAGTCTTTTCCTTAAGGGCTTGTAAAAGATCTTTGTGCTTCCTGCAGTTTCTGTATATGCCCCAACTTGTCCAGTCTCTGCTGGGCTGGCTGTGGCTGCTCACAACGAGCTTCACACCCACATGAAGCATCATCAACATTTCTCCATCTCTGGCTGGAGCTGACAGAACACGAGCCTGACATCAGAAGTGTTTAAAAACTAAGGTTCAAAACTCTTTTGATACGGACGTGTTCGAGGGCCTCTAAAACTCAATGTTCTGTGCTGAAATCAATTCACATCATCAATAACCAGCAGCTCCCAGAGCTTAAATTACAATCTGCTGGTTGGCATTGAAAGGCTGAAAAAAAAAAGCAGAGTTGCATCAAAACAGGCATTGGAGATGAACCTGAGAGGATGAGGGAGAGTTTCACCAGGAGTTCAAAGAGTGGACTGTTGGAGGGAGCATGGGCTGTAGGTGCTGCTCCAGCAGGGTGGGTGGCTGAAGGGTCTCCCTTGGGATGTCCCCAGGGTGAGGCAAGGCTCCATGGCTGTGCAGGTGCACCCAGCTGGACCCACAGAACCCCAGCATGGTGGGGCTGGATGGGACCTCTGGAGATCATCCCATCCACCCCCCTGCTCCAGCAGGCTCACCCCCAGCAGGGTGCCCAGGGTCACACAGGGGCCCGAGGGTCACAGCCGGGTGGGTTTGGGATCTCTCCAGAGCAGGAGACTCCCCAGCCTCTCTGGGCAGCTGCTCCAGGCTCGGCCACCCTCACAGCAGAGAAGTTTTTCCTCCTATTCAGATGGAACCTCCTGGTCACTTCAGTGTTAACACCAACACACTCACTCCTGCAAGCTCCTGCCCCACTCTCAGTCCTCCCTGCACTGCCCACGCGCTGCTCCAGGCTCCACCCTCACAGCAATGAAGTTTTTCCTCCTATTCAGATAGAACCTCCTGGTCACACCAGTGTTAACACCAACAAACTCACTCCTACAAGCTCCTGCCCCACTCTCAGCCCTCCCTGCACTGCCACGGTGCCCTGCATGGGCTCTGAAGCAGAAAACAACGGGGCCTCTTGGCAGGGAATTTGGCTGAGAGGGGAGGGGAGGGTCTCTCTGCTCATGCCCCAGCTTGCCTTGCCCCATGCAGGTGTTCCCAGCTAGTCTCTGATCTGCTCAGAAGGTCTTCACCTGGGCTGCCTTTGCTCTACCCCTAAAAAACTGATTTCTGGTAGTCCAAGGACTTGAAAAAACAATCTGAACTCCTGGGAAGCCTCTGTACTCAGAGGCACCATGACTATGTCAGCAGCCCTGAGCTGCTGCAGGAGTAGCCATGTCACCTCTGGCTCTTTTTTTTCAGGTAGGTGGACTCCTCATGGTCCCCAGTTCCCTCCCTCCTTTCTTCCCTGCCCACAGGGATCATAGAATCTTTTAGGTTGGAAGAAATGTTTAATATTGTCAAGTCCAACTTGATCAACTCCAACCCAGCCCTGCCAGGTCCCCACTGCCCCGTGTCCCTCACCCCACATCTCCACGGCTTGGAAACCCCTCCAGGAGTGGGGACTTCGCCACTGCCCTGGGCAACCCTTTTGAGGGATAAATTTTTCCTAATGTCCAACCTGAACTTCCCCTGGTGCATCTTGAAGCCATTTCCTCTTGTCCTGTTGCTTGTTCCTTGGGAGAAGAGCCCGACCCCCCCCTGGCTCCAGTCTCCTGTCAGGTTTTGGGATTGCATGGGTTCAACACACTGTCTCTGTGCCCCAGAGGGCACATTGCAGCCACCTCAGCAGCTGTTTCTACCTTACTTTTCTTCTCACAGAAGCCAGTCTTGATTCCTTCCAGCATAAAGATGTTCTGTTGGTGTTCACCAGGTTCTCCTCCATTCCATTACTGTTTTTACCACTTTCAGTGATGCTCAAAGACAGCTTTTTGTGGATAACATTGAAAGAACAACAAGATCTTATTTACAGAGCAAACACAGGAGTGATGCTAGCGAGGAGAAGCCCCCAGCATCTTGTGCCTCAGCCTCTGCTCCTGCTCTGTGTGTCTGGGCAACCACATGATTTTGGGGCAGTCCACGGGGCCAACAGTGAGTCCTGCACCTTCCTGATCTGAAAAATGCATGATTTTAACTTTTTACTCTGTAACTCCCCCCTTCAGAGGCCTGTACAGTTGCACTGAAATGTATTTTTTAATTTCAGGAGCTATTTGGGAGTTTGGCTCCTCTGCACTCACCCTGAACCTAAATACCTCTGGCTGCCAGGCCAGCTTGCTCATCAGCCTGCAGCGTTGGGTTTCTGACCCAAATTGCACATTCTTGCTCTTCCCAAGAGTTGTGGCTTCACGCAGACACCGTGGTCTGAGCTGCTGGAGCAGAGGGCAGCCTGAGAACCTCCATCCATTCCTCCTCCACCTTGGCAAAGTCCAAGACCTGTGAGTACCAAGAGGTGTCTTCTAAGGAGGCTTTTTAAAATGAGTAGATTTTGGAAATCTCCAGAGCACTGAAGGAAACAACACTTTGCAACCCTAGTTGAAATTTATCATGCAAATTGTTCTCTCACTTCTTGCACCAGAAGTCCCCACGATGCCCACTGCTGCTCCACTGCCCCCAGCTCCTCATTGTCAC
>NW_008596720.1:81109-85362 GCF_000691845.1 Merops nubicus | reverse complement strand
TGTGGCCACACTGGGTGTGCCGTGCCAGAGCAGCCTTGGATGGACCTGACCCCAAACAACCCCTGACCCTGCAGAGCCCCGTGTGGAGCCAGCCCCTGCATCACCCTGGGCCTCCCTCCTCTCTGGAGCCTTTCTGCTGGGATCTATCCCAAATTTCTCTTGCTATGGTTTACACCCACGTTCTCCTTCCCCTTCCCGGAGGCAGGATCAGTCCCTCCTCCCTCAGCAGCCTTTTGCCCACTTGGAGCCTGGTGATGTTTCGTGCCTCAGTCTTGCCTTTATTAAACCTCCCACATTTCTCACCTGCTCTTCCAGCCTCGTTCCTCCAGCCCAGGCTCACTCTCATAGAATCATTAAGGTCAGAAAAGAACTCCAAGACCCTCAGGTCCAACCATCAACCCAACACCACCACGACCACTAAACCACGTCCCCAGGCACCCCACCCACAACTTTTTTGAACCCCTTCAGGAACGGTGCCTCCCCCCCTCCTTGGGCAGCCTGTTCCAGTGCTTCACCACTCTTCCCCACACACATCTCTTCCCGTGCTGCTCCTGTGAGTGCCTCTCCCTGCCCAGTGCCACTCTCTTTCTCCAGCAGCCTTTCTCCTCTGCTGCAGCACGTACATCTCCCTGTGATCGCCCTGAGCCACCTCATCCCTTGGGCAACGGTGCTTGGACCTCCCTGCCCATGCTGCCCAGTCACCCCAGTGCCTGATCAACACCTGATGCTGGTCTTGCTCACCTGCTGCCTCAGTTTCTCCATCTGTAGAGCAGTATTTACCCCTGCAGGCAAGGATGGCTGCTGGTGGTGAAGGTGACAGGCAGGCGTTGGATGCCTCCGTGGCTCCTTGCACCTACAAGCAATTCAAGCTGCCCAGTACTCCCATTGCTGGCTTGCCCAGGCTCTGTGGCCTCCTGGCTCAGCCCCATGAGCTGCATGTTTCTGGGTGCACATGGCCCCATCCAAGGCAGGTCTGGGGTGCCCAGGAGCGGGTGTTCTGCCCTCATACCCCCCAGCAGTAGCTCGGGGCTGGCTTCCAGCATCACCTTCCTGAGCACATGGTTCATGATCACTTACACTCCTGGCACCAGGCAGGAGCTGCTGTGTTACACCAGCCAGCCAGTGCCCCTCTCCCCGTTAAGCATCAGGCCTCGCTGCTCACCCTTCTCTTCATGGGAAGGGGCAGCCTGGGGAGCAGAGCTGGGGGGCACCGAGCTGCTGCACCTCTCCCCCACCCCCCAGGTGCCCCCTGACGCCAGGCACCCACCTCACTGCACGGCCATGCCTGGGGACAAGGGTGGGGTCTGCAGGATGAGTGTTGGGATTTCAGAGGATTTCATTAGTCAAAACCCTCCCACAGCTCTCCCCAGCTCCTCCAGCTCTGCTTTGCCAGGGGTTGGGGTGAGCTGGAGCTGGGGGTCTGGGGGGGGAAGAGCAGAACCCATCTGGCTGGCAGAGAAGGGGGTGGTGGGGGTGCTTGGGGCTGTGGGATCGGGGCACACATCTCGCTCTGATGTTCTTCCATGGCCAGCACAACCCTTGCCCGATGCATCTCCCCACTCTGTCCTTCCCCTGTGGGCTTCCAGCAGCACCTGGGCACAGACATCCCATGGCATCCAGTGCTCCCCTCCCACCTTCCCAGCGGGGAAGGGAATGGGGCTCCCCCAGTCCCTGGGCTCTAGGAGCCAGTTTGCTCCTGCTGCTGCTGCTGCCACCCAACAGCTTGGTTGATCACACTGAACCTCACCCTTCAGGAGAGGGAGGGAACACACAGACACATCCATCTTCAGTGAGGTGCCCAGCACCTCCAAGATGGGAAGAATGAGATGAGAAAGGGAGCAGACAGGATTTCCCACAGCGAGCTGGAGGGGCAACCAAGATAATCCCAGCAGCGTGCAAAGCGTCTGCACTGAGAGGCAAAGCCACGTGTGCAACACGTCCTATGAAACAAAAATTCCCCCGAGTGCTGGCTGGGGCCTTGGGAAGGTCTTGGGAAGAGCCTCGTAGAGGGCCGGGGTGGCAGGGGCACAAGGATCCCAACCAGCACCTGCTAAAAACACTTCCAGGGAACATGAAGTGGAAGTTAAGCGAATACAACGATAAAGTCGAAATGAAATATTTTTCCTTCCCTGAAATGAGCTTGGTGTTTTGACATGCTCGGAATAAACATTTTGACACTGCTGAAACAAGAAAGTCAAAGTGATTCTGCTAGACTGCTTCCTGGAGAAAATGGCAGCAAAATCGACAAGTTCCCAGGGAAAGATTTGATTTCAATAAAACCTTTTTTTTAAAATTTTCCTGATGAAAAAAAAAAACTCCCAGGCAATGTTTTCCTTCAGTGCTGTGCAGAGAGCAGGTTTCCAGGAGACACCTGGGTCACCTACTTGCCAGGCACCCCTCTTCACATCCATGTTCACATCACATCAAACCCAGAGGATCACAGCATCGTTTTCATACTTTTATTTGGGGAAATTCCAAGAGCGAATATTTTGTAGTTGAACTGCATTTTGGTGGGCTGGAGTTTCTCTGGCAAACCAAGCACAAGCTTCAGGAATAGCCTCGTGTAGCTGATAGCTCCATTTTTATGCGATACAAGTTGGGTGGAAAATTTCTGACCAACCTTTGGTGTGTGCTGTTGGTATTAAAATTTGCTTCAGAGCAGCGCTTAGGGGGAAAATCTGCTCTTTAATAATAATAATGCTTAATAATAGTTTTCCATGCTAATTCTATGTGATTAAATATACCTTTGCTCCATGGCACATGGTGTATGTCATGCAACAAGTTCATGAACCCTCTAATCTCACCTACCAGGGCCAAACACAAAAGCAGTAAAATCTCCCCAGCCCAGCGCTCTGTTCCGTGTCTCCACACCAAAAGGGCTGCAGCAGCTCCTCCAGGCTCAGCATCACCCTGGCAGCTCACAGTCACTTGTCACCATCTCTCCAGGCAGAGTCTCCCACCATCTAAGCAAGGATCATTCTGGCAAGAAACCTTAGTGGGAAGTGTTCAGTTCCTAGCACTGGTGTCCCACAGGTGAGGGCATGAAACTTCTGCCAGAGCCTCATTTTCTGCGTGGGCACCATTAGCACCTACAAGGTCTTCAGCAGGGTGATGCCAGTCCTTATGGGAAGCATTTCATGGTGGCTGAGCTCCTTTGGGAAGCTCCCTCCACCTCCCAGGCCCATACACTGGGGCAAGCCCCATGTCCCTACATGCTGCTTTGCCCCATGCTCGGCCAGAGCCCTGCTGAGCTGGAGGAGATCACCAACATCAGCCACCTCCCCAAGTGTCACTCTTGGAGGTACGGCCAGTGGAGGTGAGCAAAAGGGCACCCCAGCACCCCTTTGGGCACCACACTGCGGGATCCTTGATGTCCCTGTTGAGCTCTGTTCCTGCCAGGGGCTTGGTTACCCTTGAATTTGCAAGACTGACTCCTCAGACTGAGGTCAGGCACAGCTTCTTCAATAGCTTCAGCCCCTAGTTGCATGTAGAGGTGAAACCATTCCTCTCGGAGGCTGCGTGTTGATGCAGCATCCAGGAATCCCTGCACGAGCACTTCCTAGTGAGTCTCGTCTGCCCGAGTGAGCAGAAAACTGTTAAACACATTGAGTGTGTCAGACCAGATATTATCAGAAATCAGGCTACCTTTTGCTGGCACCCAGGGCTTGCAGACACACAGCAAAGAGTTATTTAAATCTTTTCCAGCTGTGTCCCATGTTTCCAGAGAGACTCAGCTCTGACAGGTCGTTTAACCCTTCCCTCCCACGGGGTGATGTTATTTTGGTTTGCTTTCTCCCCTCCTGGCCTTGCTGGCCTTGCCCATCTCCCTGCAGCCCATCCCCCCGAGGGCTCCCCTCCACCAGCATCCCAGATGTCTCCCACCACCCTCCACCTTCCTCGCACGCTCAGCGGCCCCCTCGGCTGGGGAACTCAGCTCTGACAGGTCGTTTAACCCTTCCCTCCCACGGGGTGATGTTATTTTGGTTTGCTTTCTCCCCTCCTGGCCTTGCTGGCCTTGCCCATCTCCCTGCAGCCCATCCCCCCGAGGGCTCCCCTCCACCAGCATCCCAGATGTCTCCCACCACCCTCCACCTTCCTCGCACGCTCAGCGGCCCCCTCGGCTGGGGACAGCGCTGACAACCTCAGACACCCCCCCATACAGCCTCCTCCCCTCCAGTTTTGGATCCCCCAAACCTAACTCTGGGCTTTAGATTTCAATTAGGAGCCCCAAAGCCCCTGGGCTGCTGGCGGGC
>NW_008596720.1:80680-80977 GCF_000691845.1 Merops nubicus | reverse complement strand
CTTTGCTCGGCCAGCGTGTTTGAGAAGGGCCATCTGGCCGGGCTGGCAGTCCAAGCTGGATTTGCTGGATGGTTTTGAAGGTCACCGAGCGGAGGCTGAGCGCTCTGCCGTGTTCTCCCCTCACAGTACCTGTGTTTCTGAGGGGCAGGGCAGGACCGTGTGGCTGTGGGGAGGGTGTGGGGGCTGCAGATGCCCTGGCATTGGAAGGGGAGGTGGGCAGGAGCCTGGAGCACAGAGAGAGGCTGCAGGAGCACAGGGGTGCACACAGACAGGCAGGCACACCCCTGTGCATGCAGG
>NW_008596720.1:79327-80654 GCF_000691845.1 Merops nubicus | reverse complement strand
GCCGTGTGTGCACTCACACGTGCCCACGCTCCCATGCACATGAGCACGTGTGTTCATGCACACACCCCCTCCTGCTCACCCTGCTTCTTCCAGCCACAGCAGGTCCATACCCAAGCCAGGCTGCTGTGCCTGCCCTGCTCTGCCCACAGAGATGTGCCCCCGTTTTGAAGCAGAGCCCTTCATGTGTTTGTGAGCTCCAGAGATCTCCTCATGCCCCCACAGCAGCCAGGAAGAAGACAGGAATGGCAAAGATCACCAAGACTCTTGAAGACCCCTTGCTCTAGATCTTCCCATGTCCTTCCACAGCCACCCAACCTTGTTCTGCACCACGCAGTCTGGGATCCAGCACCCAGCTGCAGTGTTCAGGACCCTCTGCCAACCATGCTGTCCACTGCCAGCCTTGTGCAGGATAGGACCAAAGCTCTCTGCTGCTTTCCTGGAAGCCCTGGAGAAGAGCTCTGGGTTCCAGCCAGTTTCCTTTGCCCCTCGGAAAGCAAATGCTCCAGGTAGGCAGCTTGGTTATCACCCAGGAATGAAGCCTCCTTTGCACGTGTGACGCAGGGAAGCAGCAACCAGGGAGTGGAGGAGGCACCACTGCTGGTCACCACCACAGGGGAACATGGCTTTCATCAGTGTGGGGTGCAAGATTTGCCTGGGCCACTGCACTCCTGGGTCTCTGCAATGGGCTCATGTCCATGCCCACACACCCCCTGAGTCCTTCCTTCTCCTCCCCTGGACAGCCCTGCTTCAGGTGCAGGGAGAGCAGGAGGTCCTAGCAGGACAGGGCATGGCTGGGAGAGTCCATCTGGAGGCCAAAATGCAGCCAGTGATGCCACAGCCCCAGGCAAGCTGGGAGAGGAGGCCAGGCTGAGCTGGGGTGACACAGAAGGGCCAGATGCTGGAGGTCTGGGTGTCTCCCAGCACCTCGGGACTCCGCCGTGCCTGGGTGGGGTGGAGGGATGTGCTCCAAGGGGAGTGGCTGGCTGGTGGATGCCCACAGCGTGGGGTTGTGCCCAGAGCTGCCTCCAGCTCATCTGCCCTGAGAACCTGGGCTCTCCAGCCTTGTCCTGCTCTGCCTGCACCCTGTGCCTGAGCCCCACAGGGCTTTTCCCCTCCCCTCGCAGTGAGCTGCTGCTCCCCTCCTTCCCCAGCCCCATGGACGCCCTGTGCCCGCCGTGGAACATCCTCACCCGCGGTGCCCGGGGCTTTGGAATCCCACCAGGACTCCAGTGGGCAGCAGCAGCACTTCTCACCTCCAACCCACCCACTTGGGCTTGAGGTCCACGCCAAGGAACATCCCCCACCTGCCCCAGCCCCCGGTGCGGGG
>NW_008596720.1:78871-79231 GCF_000691845.1 Merops nubicus | reverse complement strand
ACAGGAGGGAGGTGAGATGCCTGAACTGGCCCCGCTGGCACTGCCCAGCCTGGCTGGGACGTGGGGAGCAGCCAGGAGCAGAGCCAGGCAGGGTGAGGCAGGAGCAGGGTGCAGGTCAGCACGGGACCCTCAGGGCCAGAGCCTTGCCGGGAAGCCTGAGGCGGGTGCTCAGTCCTGGCCGAGGGACTGGGAGCAGCCCCAGGGCAGGGAGGCCAAATAATACTCCTCTGTTCTGTGGAAAAGTACAGATTTGTTATTTTTTTTTTCAGGGTTAGGTATGTTTTATTTTCCCCTGTTTGTGCAGGTATTTGTCAGAGGATATTTTTAAGCTCGCTGGAGTTGAGCAGCACAGTGTCCAAA
>NW_008596720.1:73166-78857 GCF_000691845.1 Merops nubicus | reverse complement strand
GGTGGGGCCCCGCTGCCCCTGCAGGAGAGGTCGGCCAGGAGAGGACATGAAGTTCCCGGCCTCTGCCCGTGGGGAGGAAGAGCCGTCAGAGCTTTCCAAGAGGAGAGCTCAGCTCTGGGGCCAGCCCAGAGCAAGGCGTGACCCCGCTCCAGCCGCTCCGCCTGCGCCAGGCGCCCGTCCCAAGGCACCCCGAAAAATGAACCCGCCCCGCAGCCAGCCTGTCCCCCCAGCCCTGGCTGACCTGTGACGTGTCCCAGGTCAGTGTTTGCTCCCCAGCTCGTCTCCAGCAGCAGCAAGGCCTTAGCCCCAGGTCTGGCGCAGAGGAGCGGGATGGATGCGGTCACCTCCTCCCCACCGCCTCGGGAACAGCTCCTGCCATTGGCTTTTGGCTTCCAGCCTGCAGCAGCACAGACCTCCTGCCTTCCCCAGCCCCCTCCTCTTCTCCCTGCCTCAGTTTCCCCTAACACCAGCGTAGCTTGTGAGAGACGTGCTGTGCAAGGGGCGGTGCATGGGGCGGGCACTGCTGCAGTGCAGAGGGGTGACAGCCAAGCTCCTGGACAAGGGCAGGAAAGGGCCTCTGAGGCCTCATCCTCACCCCACGTGGGCACCAGCACATGATAACGCTGGCACATGCAGTCCCTCCCAGCACCTGACGTGTGCTGGGAACCCAGGCACACAGAGGTGTACCACAGCAGCAGCCTGGGAGAGGTGCAGCATGAGGGCTTGAGGATCTCACAGCCCAACAGAAGGTCAGGATGGTCCAGGCTTCCTGATTCAACCTTTGGGAAGTGATGCCTCCAGCCAGCCTCAGATGGGAATCCCTCATGTTGGACAGAACAGCTCAGGTTGGAAGGAACCTTTAAAACTCATCTAGTTCAACCCCCCTGCAGGGACAGGGACATCTGCAGCTAGAGCAGGGTGCTCAGAGCTCCAGCCAACCTCACCTGGAATGGTCCCAGGGATGGGGCAGTGACCACCTCTCTGGGCAGCCTGGGCCAGGGGCTCAGCACCCTCTGTCAAAATCTTCCTTATATCTTGTCTGAATGCACCCTCTTTTAGTGTCAAACCCTCACCCCTTGTTCTATGGCTTCTGTGAGTCTATGATTCGAGCCCATACTCTGCTCTCCACCCATCCTGCTCTCATGCAGAGCATTGGTGGGCAGTTACTTCTGGGATTATGGGCTAGTCACAGACCAGGAATAGAGGGTGACATGGGCACCACGACCTGCCTTGTCTGGGGCCCTTTGCTGGGGAAATCCTTCCTCATGGTGGAATAACTGCCCTGGTTAGATGGTCATGATGTGCCTACCACAGGTGCTGGTGAACCAAGACATTTGCCATCATCTCTGGCCAGACCAGCACCACAGGAGGTGTCTTCTTCCACTTGCCATGGTCATTTGACAGAATGAAGGAGGTACATTAGAATACATGAGCCCATTTATTCCCCAGCCAGCTGTGGACATCTCCCTAAGGTCTGGCACTTTGGAGATGTGTTTGTGGGTCACACAAGCTCAGCTACTTCTTCTGGGTGGTGAGTGAATTTAGAGGGAGCCATTTTGAGCCTGTTTTTCCCCAAACAGCAGTGGAAACCCAAGGATTCCTGGACAGCTGGGCTTTACACACTGTGTTCCTGGGGCTCTGCCTCTCTCCAAGGCTCAGCACAAAGGCTGCACTTCCCTAAAAAAGCTCCTTTTGCCCATCAGAGGCTCGGGTGTCTTTGGCAATGAGCTAAGGAGTCTGTGTCAAAGTCTGTTCTTGTCAGCAAATCTGGATGAATTATCTAATCTTCTGCAGGCCTACAACAAAATATATGTCTCGAGCCTCCGGTGCACTGCAGAGGTGCCAATAGCTCTGCAATTAGCTGCTTAAAAGCTGGACAATCTGCAGAATGCTTTGAGCACCAGGGTTTCAGTGCCAGGTAATCTGCATTGAAATCCTGCATGCACCACGACCCTGGGATGAAGAGGTGGGACTGGGCTGCTGCAGGCAGACTGGTCGAGCCACGTGTATGAGGAGGGAAGTTGGCAGTGAGGACACGTGCCAAAACTCTTCCCCCAGCACCGAGCACCCACCTCAGCCTTTCCACCTCTCCAGCATCCTCCTCAGGGCCGTGGCCCAGCAGCACTCCCTCTGCTCAGCAGGTCTTGCCCTGGATCAAGCAGGGCAACATCCCTGCACCTCCTCTTGCCAGTGTGTCTGGACCACTCTTACACAGCCTGTGCCTCTGCCCTGACACCCACCTGGACCCTTGTTTGTGTCAGCAGAATTCAGAGTGGGAATCCACAGAAAATTCCCTGTCCATGAGCAGGGTTGACTTGTCCTCACTCAGGGCAAGCAGCCATGAGCTCGGGCATGGGCAGCTCTGAGTGGGTGGCACGTCCCAGGAGGTCAGCCAGTCCATCCTTTAGAAAAGCCAAAGCAACCCCCCCACCATTTCCCTGTTTGTTGTGACAGAACACAGCTGGCAGTGCCAATGCTACCTTATTTCTGGTTAGCTAACCCAGCCAAGGAGAGCTCAACACCGTGCAGTCACTGTCCCTTTCCCCTCACAAGACTTATCACACCGACGTGATGTCTACACACAGGACCTGCCCACTCCCAGGAGATTCCAGCACATGGAAAGAGCTGGCAGATGGGTCCAAAGAGAAATCAGGGGCACTGGGAGCAAGAGATCTTCCACATCGCCTGCTTCATCATGCTGAGGGCTACAGGCCTCACAGAGGGGTCTAAAGAAGAGCAATGGGAAACCTCAGCAGAGAGTCACAGACCTTCAACAAGCGTGGAGGACACCAGGGAGGAATCCACCCATGGGTTACATCTGCTGGAGGTGGCATGTAAGCCCCTAGGCAGGGATAGCAGTGGGTGTCACCCTGCAGCCATTGGGAGAGTTCTGCAGAGCCCCCCTGCTCCATCTCCAGGTTTCCCCACACGTTAAGCACAGTCACAGGGCTCCCAGTTTGTACTGGTTTAGGGGGACATTGTCACTGTTGCTCCCATAAGAAAGACAGGCACGGGCTGGGGTGGGAGTGGAGCACTTCATCCCCCAAAGCCTCTTCTGGAATGGCAGCATGAAATTCCTGTCAGTGGCCATTCATTGGATCCCTGTATCCCCCCATTCCCGCTGGGGCAAGCAGAGCTGGGAGCACCTGAGGAGCTCTGGAGCAAACACAGCTCCAGCCATAGCTATTTGGAGTCTCAGCCCACGGCCACCACGGTGGGCAAGGTCCCTTTGGCAGGTAGATGCTACCAAGGAGGCACGAAAGGGCTGAGGAGCTCTTCAGACACTTCCAGCAGTGTCTCTCTGGTAAACACCGTGTGCCTGGTGCGTGGGACGCTGCCTGTTCCTGCAGGGACGTGCTGGCCCCACGCCCAGGGAGGGTGGTGCTGCACTTTCTCTCTTCCACAGAGTGGCCGCAGCCAAGCTGATGTCCCCACCCTGAGCATCTCCACCCTGGCTCTGGTGCTGTCTCCTCCCACTTCCCGGAGGAGCCTTTCAGGGGGGTGGGGGGTGGGGGGTGGCAGGCGCTGTGGTTTTGGTGCTGTCCCAGAAATCGTCTCCCTGGACTGTCTCCTCTTTTGGAAATGGTCTTGACACCTTTGGTCTGTCCAGCCAGCCTCCAGGATGGTGCTTTTAGCCCTCTCCTACCAGGGCTTTCACCGGTTGTCCTCAGGATCTCCCAGGCTGGCCTCCATGGCCACCTCCTCGTGTGCACACCTCTGTCTTGATGGGAGGGACATGCCTGGAGGTGCAAACCACAAGGCTGGAGGTGCTTACAAAGGAGCTGAGGTGTTTGGATCTCCCTCCACTCATTATTCTTCAGCTAGATATCACATGTGGTTTGGAGTCTGCCATTGAGCATCACTAGAGAGGATTCAGTTCAGAGGAGGCCACCAAGATGATCCAGTGGCTGGAGCATTCGCCATTGTGAGGAGAGGCTGAGGGAACAAGGTTTGTTCAGCCTGAGGATGAGAAAGATTCAGGGGAGGATCTTCAAGGCCATCTACAAGGAGGTCATTGAGAAGGCAGACCCAGGCTCTTCACAGCTGTCCCCAGGAGGAGGAGGAAAGCCAACAGACATGAATCAAAACAAGTTTAGACTGGATACAGGGGAAAGTTTTTTCATCATAGGGATTGCCCAGCATAGGAGTAGGCTGCCCAGAGAGGCTGTGCAATCTCTCTCCGTGGAGACCTTCAGGACCCAACTGGCATTGAAAAAAAGTCCCTGAGCAACTCGGTGTGACCCTGCTTGGAGCAGATTGTTGAATGATAGACCTCCAGAGTCCTTTCCTCCCTGAATTTTCCTATCATACTGTGTTGCCGCGGGTGGTGGGGTTTTCTTTTTCTGTACAGCTTTTACCTTAATACATCTTCTGTCTGGATTCCTTAAAAAGCCATTTCGCTGTTGAAGGAATGTCTTGGGAATGGCTTTCTGCCTTCACTTCAGGAGCATTCAAGATTGTTTCCATTTTCTGGTGGCTTGGGGGATTTTGCACACCCATGATTGATGGTGTGCCACACACAGCAAGCCCGACATGAGCACTGAAGTTGCAAAGCAAAGCAACTCCAACCCACAGAGATGCCACAAGTGAGACAGTCCACAAACCCGTAACTGTGCTGCCTTATACATATTCAGGCTGCAGGGTATTTAATTATAAGATCCCAGATTATTAGCACGTGCTCCTGCCTTGTTCAGTGAAGGAGGAACGATGCACATTGAATGACAAAGCTGTTCATTGCTCTCCTCTCCTCCGTGCTTGTTCAGTGAATCACAGGCTCCTTCCTGCCCAAACCTTGTGCTGAGCAAGGTAAGAAGGGGCTCGTGTCACTCCTGGTGTGAGCAAGACAGGACCCACCAGCAATACATGACCAAGGGAAACCACTGAATGCAGCAGAGTTATTTCTGCCTTTCTCCATGCAACCACCTCCGACCCTCTCACCTCTGCCCCCACCCACCCATCTCCCTCTACAAAAATACTCTTTACTCCTAGGGGTAGGTGTTGGGAAGCTCCTTTGTGAGCGTTTGTAGAGAGGGACAGGACAGCAGGGCAGTGCCATGCAGAGGGTCTGGCTGTGTGGGTGGAAGGGGTGTGCCAGGACAACACCGGAGAGCTCGGAGCCTGTGCCAGCGTCTGTGCAACCCGGCACCTCGTTCAAGGTGCCAGCCCCTGGGCAGAGCCCGGGCACTGGGCTTGCAGGAGGAGATCCCCTGGTGCAAGCTGCAGCCTGGGCTCGGAGCCAGAGCTGCTCCTTCCTCTGCGGGCAGAGCAGTGCCCGGCACGGGCTGGGATTGCCAGCACAGCCCCGTTCCCTCTCCGGAGGCCAGGCTGGAGCTGTGCCAGCTCCCCGAGGCTGCGTGGGCATCCCAGGGGTGGGAGGGAGCGTGGGACCCGCATCCTGCCCGCCTGGCACCTGGTCTGGGCGGCCAGCTCAGGGCAGGAGGCAGCTGTCTGCTCCGAGCAGGGAGCAGGCAGGGACCTGGCCTCACTCCGCTCCGAGGAGAGCAGGTTAAAAATTGCTGGAAAGCTTCCACCAACAGGGAAAAAAAATCAAAAAGAAAGGTGTCAGTGAAAACCTGTCCAGCCCAGCGGGCTCCCCTGGCACAGGGACTGGGGCTGGGCAGCTCCCTGCTCTGCCGTGGTCCTTACCCCGTGCCAGGTAGCAGGCACAGGCAGGGGGAGGGGCGAGGTGCG
>NW_008596720.1:10626-73132 GCF_000691845.1 Merops nubicus | reverse complement strand
GGGCGCCAGGCAGAGCTGTGGGACCAGCGTTGGAGGCTGTACAGCTCTCTGCAGGGGGATGGGGACTGGGGACCCACTGGCCAGCCTGGCTCTGCCACAGGCTGTGTTTTCTAGAGCTCAGCATCCTCCCAGCAGCAAAGGTGGAGGAAGAAAAAGGCTTTTCCAAAAGAGCTTGCATGCCTACAGCTTCTCCCACTCCTGCCCACACGCTGCCTGTCCTGTCTGCAGATACCCTCTATGGAGTCACCACCCTGGTCCTGTCCACCTGCCTCCCTCAGCTGGGGGGCTTCTAAAACCACCAGTGCTCACTGCTGACCCTGCTGGGCCCCCAGCACCATACACCATCCCCCCAACACCTGCCTGGAGGACAGATCCTGCCCTGGGGACAGGATTCTGTACCCGGGGGTGACCTTGCAGAGGGGCAGACACGAGGATGGATCCAGCTCCTTCTCTGTGCTGCTCCATGAGGCTCAGAGCCAGCCCAGCCCTTCAGGCTGCTCAGGCCTGGGTTGAAATCCTTCCCTCAGATGTCAGTGGGTTGATACCCACAGCCACTGGGGTGTTTCTTTCCATGCAGGACCCACTGGGATTTTTCTATCTGTTTCCACACCCTCTTATGTTGGACACCACATCCCAGTGATGCTCCCACACAAGGTGCTGAGGTGCCTTCTGAGATCTGGAAAAGCACAGTGCTTTAGTAGCCCAACACATCCCACCCACCCTGGGCTTTGCTCTTATAACTTCAGGCCATGCTTCATCCTCCTGCAGGTGTTTCTCAAGGGAGGACCTCCTGCTAAAAAAAATGACCCCTGCTTTGCTGGTAAAAGCAGCAGATGCTGTGCTGGAGCCCTCCCCTCCCTGCACCCCCAGCTCTGAGGAATTCTCCCACTTTGCTCCGTGACCCCCAACAGCATCTCATAACAAGGAGAGCTCTCCTGCAGACAGAGAGACTTAAAGCATCTCCTGCCTGCACCAGCTTGGCTGGCACTCCTGCCCCAGGGCAGCAGGCCAAGCAGCCAGGGAGGACGGGCAGACCCCGAATCCACCGAACAGATGGGCTTGGATGCAGCAGCCAAGAGGCCATGTAAATACATGTCGTGTTTGGAGGACAGGGTTCCCATCCACGAGTAGCTGGCTGGCTGGCCACACGTTTTTCTAGGCAGGGGAATGCTCAGCTGCTAATCCACGTAATCCTGCTCCGGGCTGGATTCATTTTAAAAAATAAATAAGTGGCTGAGAGCAGTTTTTGGTCCATCTGATTCAAGTGCTGGGCCCTGATGGGGAGAGGCAGAACCACAGGAGCCTTATTTACATTGATTTTCACTGAATTTGCTGCTTGGATCAAGGAATTAAAGTGCTACGAGAAAAGAGTAACCTGCAAATCAGGCAAGGGCATCCCAGTGGGCACATGGATGTAAAGATCTGATTAGCCACTCGCCTGTACTTTAACCCCTGGTTAGTGCATCATTTTCATATTCAAATGCAGTGCTCAGGCACGCACACAAATCAAACAGGCTGCTGTGCCTCAGTTTTGAAATTTTGGTCCAAGAGCGGAGTGATACTGGGATAAATCACCCAAGTGCATCCTAGCACAGGACAGAGGGCAGAAAGAAAACTCTCCAGTGTTTTTTTTCCCCGTGCTTACAGTGGTGCAGCCTTGGGGCTCAGTGAATCTGCTCGGTGCTGGAGCATCCCATGGTGAGAGCAGGATCCTCAGAGCACGTGCAGAGCAGTCACCACGCGGGTGCCAGGGGCAGCTTCCCTCACCCCACATGGAACGGGCACTGCAGTGACCTGGGTGGCAGCCTGCAGAGCTGTCCTCTCCACTCAGCTGGGGCAGAACCTTCTTTTGGACTTCATGGGCCACAGTCTGGCTGGTGAGGCAGCTTGGGTCAAGCTTTCCCCAACCCAGGAACACCTTAGGAAGGGCAGCACCTCATCTAGCTGCCCTGCCACGCACTAAAGAAGAGAACACATGGCCTCCAAAGCAGCTTTTTGCTTTGCTCCTAGGAGAGGGGCAGCTGCCACCTTGGGTGGTGGGCCAGGAGGAGCCAGGGCCTGAAGGGACTTGCAGCCACCATGCATCAGGCACCTTCACTTGGGAGCCAAGTTTCTGTGATGATCTCAGGGCCAGATTCACGACTGCGGCTGCTCTCAGCCGGCGGAGACACACACCCCAGCCTGCTGAGACTGGCAGGAGGCAGAAGCCAAAAGGCCCTTTGCAGAAATCCACCCGTGGGTGCCGCAGCCAGAGACAATCTGGCTGATCTGCCTCGTGTCTCCAGGTTCCTTGCTGCGGTGCCCGTGTCTGCGTCCACCCATCCCCAGTGTGGGAAATGCCTGACCCAGATTCAGGGCTCATTAGCAAGTCAAGTTCCTCATGAAAAGCAGGTTCTTGATGCTGCATCTGACCATGAGTAACTCCACACGGTTGCCCAACACCTGCTTGTGCCATCTCGCTTCCCTTTCCATCCTGACGAAATCTGAAGCCCTCGGTTGGTTCTGGCAGGTCCCTGCAGCACCTGGGAAAGGCTGCACTCAAGACACCTGCAAGGACTTGGGTCACCAGGTTTCCCAGGCCAGGAGAACCTGTTTCTCAAGTGAATAGCTTTAGGTTGTCAGGAAAGAGGACCTGACTCTAAATAGACCCCAGCTAGAAACAAAATTGGCAGATCTGGTCTGGTCTTTGTTCACAGGCTGACTTCTCACCAAAGTCCTCAGAGGACCCTCAGAGATATTTTGCTGCAGGTTGATCGTGGGGCTGGGGCTGTCCTGCACCATGCAGGTGTGGGGGTAGGAGACACTGGAGAAGGACAAGGCAGTGCTGGGATGCACATTGGTGTCTGGCACATGGAAAAAGACGTGGTGAGAGTTGGAGGATGATGGAGAACCTGACCCATTGGGAGTTTCCCCTGAATCCTGGCCAAATAAAACCCCACAGGAATTAGCCATGTCTGTACCAGAGGTGAGAACATCTCCGCTTGCTTTGGATGGCTCTGAATGCTCCAAGCATGGCCACGTTGCAATCCTGCATATCTCTCTGGATTCCTGTGGTCTGGGTCTTCTGAAGGCAATGAAGGATGCTGTACATGCACACAGGGCCCGGGGTTACCTCTGAATATAGAGGGGATGACCAGGGTAACAGTCCAGTGTCACACAGAGAGAATCAAAGAATCATCAATATGCCTTGTGCTGGGACACAGTGTGTGAAGGGTGTGGGAACTTCCACGAGCACCCCTCTGAGGACACCCAGCTCCTTGCCAAACAGTGGCAAGTGAGGAGAGCTCGCAAGACACTCAAGGAAGAAGATATTTGTTGATCCATCTTCTAGATGAAGCTTGACAGAAGTGTGGCCAAGCACAACATCTTCCTTCACCTTGTCTTTGCTAGACTGGGGCCTCATCATCACCAAGTAGGATCAGACCCCACCCCCATAGAAGCACAGAGCAACACTCCAGTCTCATGCAGAAGCACCTCACCACACAGGCATGGGTGACCTGAGCCAAGGGGCCTCAGCAGGCACTTCCCACAGTCTCCTGTGCCATGGGAAATACACATCATCTGACATAGAATCTTTTGGGTTAGAAAAGACCTTTAAGGTCATCAAGTCCAACCCTCAACTTAACTCTACCAGGTCCACTGCTAAACCACGTCCCTCAGCACCACATCTACATGAGTTTCAAACACGTCCTGGGATGGTGATTCAACCACTGCCCTGGGCAGCCTGGGCCAGGACTAGACAGCCCCTTCATGACGATGTATTTCCTCATGTTCAGCCTCAACCTTCCCTGGTGCCACTTGGGGCCGTTTCCTCTTATCCCATCACTTGTTCCTTGTGAGAAAAGACCAACCCCAACCTGGCTCCAGCCTCCTGTCAGGGAGTTGTAGAGAGTGACAAGGTCTCCCCTTCTGGAGAGGAACTTCCAGAGCAGTTCTCACTTCAGGAACCCCAAAAGGCACCAGAACCTGTTCCTCCCACTCCCCACCAGGGCCAGAGGAAGCCAATGCCCCCTCCTCGCACCCTGAGCCACCCAGCAGGCAGGACACCTGGCAAGAGAAACCTATTTCCTTGCACAGCAGCGTGGGTTGGCTGCAAACCTTTCAGTGCCTGGTGATTTAGCTCCCCTTCTGCTTCGAGTTAGGGCATAAAAAGCCAAAGTTTTAATGTCAGGGGAGTCAGCGCGTCGGCCTCGCGAGCTGTTAAAACTTAAACAGGCAGCAATAAATCTGCCGAGCTGAGGAGAGCTCTCAAAAAGAAGGGGTAGATTTGTTTTCTTTTTATTATCTTCCAGGTGATTTTCAAGGCTCACTAGTATGTCATTTCTTGTTAATTGTTCTCCCTTCTGAATTAAGAGCCCTGTCCCCTCCCAGACCCTGAGGGAGCCGGGTGAGGTCCGGAGCCGCCCGCCTCCGGGAGGCTCACCCTGCAGCTGGGTCACATCCTTTCTCTGCCCTTCTTCCTGTCCCCAGATCAAATCGAAATGTTCAAGGTCATGTGGTCCTAAGAAGGGACAAGCACATTTCACAGAAACACAGATTTCCTGGTCTGAACCTTGACCTTTGCTGCTGCTGCAGAGCAGTGGAGGACTGCACAGCTCACCCGTTCCTTCCTCTGAGGGTTCCTGGAGCTGAGCATGCCTGAGCACCACAGACCCTGCTGATTGTGGGTTTTCCTGGTGCCCAAGCCAAGCAGGGCTCGGCCTCAATGAAATCTGGAGGCAGGGAGCAGGATGGACACCCTGAGGTGGACAAGGTCTCCTAGCAAGACGGTGCTGTCCTGTCTCAGATCTTCTCACCGCGTCCCTTCCTCTTCCAGTCCTGCACGTGGTGGGTCCCCATGAGCCAGAGAAGGGGACAGCTGGTGGGAAGAGACTCAGGATCTGTTTGGGATCTCACCCAAAGCTGCTGAGCAGCAGGAGGTAGCGAAGCAAGCTGGGGAGAGAGAAGTGATGCTGAAGGCTGTAGTCACATCCTTCTCCTCCCAGGAATATCCCAGTCACCCAGCACAGTGTTTACTGAGACCTGACAGCAGAGCTGGGGCACAACGTTCAGTAGCACGCCAGCAGATAGCACAGACCACCAGGCCCCAGAGAGAAGGTCCACAGCTGGTCACCTCAACCCTGGAAGAAACAGATCTGCAATGCAGACAAGGCTATAAAGGAGGGAGAAGCTTTGGAGGGTTGGTGGGACAAGGTGCCTGGGGAGGAGCATGTGTGGGGACTCTGTCACCTTCTTTAAGACCACAGAGACAATCAAAAGTTCACCAGAGACTGAAAACCAGGTGACTTCAGAGTCTGCATCAGTCTGGGGCCAAAATGTGGGGTTTTCTGCAGGAAGCTGACCTCAAAGGCACAAGAAGGAACAATCCTCTGTACGTGGCTGCTCAGATGGCTTCATATGCATCAGGAGCTCTGGACTTTAATGTCCCTTCTTCCAGCAGTCTGGGTGGAGAAGTGGTTGCTCACAGCACTGCCCAAGATCACCAGCTCCCATTAGAGTGTATTGAGGTAAGGTCTTCATCTTCCTGGAGCTGTCCATGTGAACCCCCAACAAGCAGTTAAGTGACACCATGAAAAATTAATCACAACCCCAGGGATTTACAAGTGCTGAAGTCACCACAAGCACCAGGAGAAGCTTCCAGCAGCCCAGGGAGCTCCAAGCACCAGAATAGCATGAGAGAGTGTTACTGGAGATGGCACAACGAGGCAGGAGCAACCAGCTCCAAGCACATGGCCCATTTCCATCTCAAAATTCCCCTATAAAAACAGTCTCTGTGCAGGAATCACCCAGGGAGGAAGGTGAGGTTTGCACAGAGTGTGGGAGGAGAAGAGCTGAGCATGCCAGAGCTGCAGGGCAGAGCCCTGCTCGGGTGCACAGGCTGGGGAGGCAGCAGAGCTCCTGCAGAGGAGGGAGGGCTCTGCAGGAGCTTCTGCAGAAGATGCTGCTCACAATCACCTGCATCTCTGGGCATCTCTCTCTGCAGGGTCTGGTCTGCTGCAGGTGAAAGTCTCCCCCGTCAAGGGCCTGACCATCAAGGCCAAGACCAGGATCAGGATGGAGAGGAGAAGGTGCCACTTGGCTGGCACGTGGCTGTGGGTTGTGGCCTCCCCATGAGGCAGGGTGTCCCACTGCTGGCCACACTGGGGGCTTCCTGCTCCCTTTCCAGAGCTAGAGCATGGGAGTCTCCAGGAAGGGATTCTGAAGAAGGGGCTCATCCATGAGCAGCTGGTCCCAGTCCTACCCTGCCCTCCCAGCCCCAGGTGGAGCTCACTGCCCCCAAACACAGGTGAGCTGAACAGCTCTTGGTGTGGGACTCAGGGACCACGGTGGAGTCCAGCCAGGGCTGGGTCCTGGTGGGCTGAGCAGCAGTTTCTCTTGATAGGAAATCCACTTCTTCACAGAGAACCTTTTCTACCTTTGGCTGAACAGGATGCAGAGATTGTGGCTTTTTGGGGGGATGAAGTGTTGCATTTATGTTAGGAAACAGCCTGTGTTCCCCTTGGTGTGAAGTGCAGGCAAGCTCAGGAGAGGTGGAGGAAGCAATGGTGAGTGATGTGGCTGTTGGCTGCCCAGTTAGACCTGGCTGGATCCTACTAAGGGGTCAGTTCTCTCCCCAGGGTGACTTGGCCATCGCAGGAGGCATCAGATGCTGGCACTCCTCTGCACTGAGCAGCTTTCCAAAGCCAGTGATCCAAAACAGTGCAGAGTACACAGGGCTGGAGTGATCGAGGGCAAGAACAGCCAGTTTAGGAGCAGCTAATGCAGGGCACTGAATGGATGGCTCACTGAGCACCAGGCCAGCTGGGCAGGACTCATGCATTTAGGGCTTATTTCAGATAACAGCTCAGTTGTTACACCCTGGCCCCACAGGACCTCACTGTCCCCTTGGTGTCCCACACCTCACAGACACCCCCTGTTCCTCGGCCAGCTTTCCTCTGCCAGTACCCTCTGCCTCCCCCTCTCCAGGCCTGCAGGTGCTGGGGCAGCATCTCTGCAGGATGGGACCTCCAGACCTCCCCGGGTGACAGCACGTGTGCTTACTTCAGGAGATGGTCAGAAATCCCTTCCCTTTGCAAAGAGGTGCTGGCTACCAGCAAGTGATCCCATTTTCACTCAGACTGTGAATCCCCAGGGGGTGATGCCTAGGAAGGTATTTACTGGGACAAAACCATATTTTTGATATGTTTTTCCCTCTTTTTTTTTTAATTGTGTGTTGGTTACACAGAGTAGTGCCAAACCACAGCATGTAAAACCTACCCCTGAAGACTTTTACTGCCCAAAAACTTTCCCAAACAGCAGGAGATCATGGCATGCTTTACCCAGAGGGAACATACATTTTATATCTGTGGACACTACAAGCACTGCACCAAAATGAACATGACCATCAAGAGCATGGTGACACCCAGAGTAAAATGCCCAGAAGTAATTCCTCCCAGCCTTCTTTATTCAAAATCCAGATGGATTTGGTTCTGGGCAACCTGTATTTGCTGCCCCAGCTTTGGGAAGAGGAGTTGAACAGGATGATCTCCGAAGGTCCGTGCCAGCTTCACTTCTGAGCTGCTGAACAATGAGTGTGGCACCATCCCAACCGTTTCTGGCAGGGGATGGCCTGTGGGATGCAGCCAGCAGCTCCCTCGGTCTGGGGACCAATGCTCTGAGCTACCAGGAGGCATTCCCACGTGTGGAACCCCTCAGACTGCCAGCAGGAGTGAGGTGTGCCCAAACCTCCATCTGCAGCAGCTCTCCCGGGGCCCTAGATTGCTCCAGGGTCCCAGGTGCTCCTCTGCCCCGTGGGGTTTATGCAGAACCACCTGCTGCAGAGCAAACATCCAGGTTAAACCCCACAGCACCAGCTCTCCCTTCAAGAACCAGCCCAGTCCTCATCCCTCCTACATGTGCTGAGCCAGCCCAGCCCCTGTGTCACACGTGTGGGATATGCCAGGGCCAGCACGTGCCATGGCATTTTCAGCCTCCACATTAATAACCTGGGACTCCTGATTTTCCCTTTTGCTGCCAGCCTAAGTCTGAAGATTACATAAAGACCCTGGCAGGCCTCAGCCTTCGGTCACATCCCCGCACGAGCCAATCCAGGTTTTTACATTCATGTGAAAAATCAATCAGTTCCTCACTAACACTGCAAAGTCAGGTTCTGAGAGTGAAACGGGAACCAAGTTTTTTTTTAAGGGTTTATTTTCATGAATAAGCTTTGTCATGAGAAGCTTCAACACCTGAAGTGAAGCCTGGTAGCACCTCAGAAGACAATACACAGCCTGTGCTGCTTGGAGGCAGCCGAGCCTTTTACCCTCCTTTTCCCCAGCCATCTCCTCTGAAGTTCCCCCAGCCAGCCAGTTATCTGGTGAGAGAAGCCTGAAGCTGGTACTGTTGACTTCTTAAATGCTACCCAGAGCTGCTTATTGATTGTAGCTTCCCCCCTGCTGAAGGATTTAGGTGCAATCAGTGGCTCTGTGCAGTGTCACACGAGTGCTGCTGAATGCTCACTTGGCTTCAGCCTCTTGTCATCAGCCACTCATGTCCTGCTCACATCCAGAGGGAACCCTGTGTCCCTCTCACCCTGCCAGCCCTTCTCCTCTGAGGCTGAGGATGCAGAGCATGGAGGAGATGCTCGTTTCACTTGCACACCAAACCAGAACCACTTGTGCAAAGCTGTAGGTGACACGAAGGGGTCCCTCTGCCCTGGCTGTAGAGCCATCACCACTCACTCTGGACAGCCAGGGATGGAACCATAGAATCATAGAATCGTTTTGGTTGGAAAAGACCCACAGATCATTGAGTCCAACCATAAACCTAATCCTACCAAGTCCACCACTGAACCCTAAGCACCACATCTACATGTCTTTTAAATACCTCCAGGGATGGTGACTCCACCACTTTCCTGGGCAGCCTGGTCTAATGCTTGATAACCCTTTCAGTGAAGAAGTTTTTTCCTCATGTCCAACCCAAACCTCTTGGCACAACTAAAAGCTATCTCCTCTTGTCTTATCACTTGTTACTTGGGAGAGGAGACCCCCCCCAGCTCACTCCTACCTCCTTTCAGGGAGTTGTAGGGGGTGATAAGGTCTCCCCTGATTCTCCTTTTCTCCTGGCTAAACAACCCCAGTTCCCTCAGCCTCTCCTCACAAGACCCTTCACCAGCTTTGTTGCCTTTCTTTGGGCACACCCAATCACTTGTTACTTGGGAGAGGAGACCCCCCCCAGCTCACTCCTACCTCCTTTCAGGGAGTTGTAGGGGGTGATAAGGTCTCCCCTGATTCTCCTTTTCTCCTGGCTAAACAACCCCAGTTCCCTCAGCCTCTCCTCACAAGACCCTTCACCAGCTTTGTTGCCTTTCTTTGGGCACACCCAAGAGCCTCAGTGTGTTTCTGACTCAAAACGGAACCCAGTATTCAAGTCATGGCTTCTCCAGTGCCAAGTGCAGAGGGGCCATCACTCCCCTTGTCCTGCTGGCCACACTAGTGCTGGTACAGGCCAGCTGCAGCACTTCATCCAGTGGTACTGCCTGGGGCTAATGGTCTCCTCTAAGGTGGGCAGAGGGGCCTGAGGCCGGGGTGATGTCCACCAGGCAGTTCTGTGGTGGGAACATGGGGCACAGGCACCACGTGCTCCTCAGTGGTGGCCTGGGAAGGGACATGTCTTCTGGAAACCATCACCCAAAGAGCTGCTTCCCAAAGACATGTGTGCAGGGCCAAAGCTACCAAGACTTGTGAACAGGTCTGTGTCAAGGAAAAGCTGCACAAAGTAGGCATCTGATTATGAAAAATCCCTCAGCCACACATAGCAGGCATGACCTGCCTGGAGAGCAAGAACGGATTCTGCCCAGGACTGTGAAGCTGCCGTTGGTCCCACAGCTCTCATGACTTCACACCATGCCCCAGCTCCCCAGCCAGGGACCTTCACTGCTGAGTCCTGCTGGTTCCTGCCTCCTGGCCCAGGACACACGCTCACCCCTGGCTTCCCCTGCCTTGTCCTGGGACACTGCTGCTCCTGGGCACCAGCTCCTCACACCAGCTCCCAGACAGCTCCTCTACACCCTTCTTTGGGCTCTCCCTGTTTGCTGTCTTGTTTCTGGGCTGGGAGGAGGTGACAGTGAAAGCTGAATTTGCCAGGGAGATACCTGATTCCAGAAACTGAAGCTTTATGAAAAAGCACCAAAGGTTGCAACAGAATGGAAAGGTTTGGCCCATGTTCATTTGGGGAGTGCCAGGGGATGTGAGGAGGTAGGAGGCACAGGAGGGAGGTCAGCTGAGACCGACCTCCCCCAGCATGTGCACATAATGCCATGGCATGAAGGCAAGCGAGCTAAATATTAAACCCTGGCAGATCAAGCCAGGAAAGACTTGGAGGAGCAGCTTGCTAATGGTGTAAAAGCTGGTAATAAAAGCTTTTTCAAATACATCAGAAGCAAAGAGCTTGCCAAAAAGTCTGCGGGGCCAAGAGAGAGTGAAGGTGTAAGAGAAACATTCTGTGAGGAAAAGGTCACACAGATGAATTATCTGCATCATCGTTCAGAGGGAGAGCTGCATGAGGTCCCCGTGCCAGAGCAGTTCTTTGAGGGTGGGGCTCTGGAAGCATTTCAAACATCAATCAGAGACAGGAGCAAATCACCAGAATCAGGTGGGAGATCTCCCAGCTTGGGAGATCTAAGGAGCCCAGCAGTGAAACCACAGAACCACCCAGCCACAATTTTCCTTGGTACCAAAGGAGTGGGGAGGGCAGATGTGCCACCTGAAAAGGGCTGGAGAGGTGACCCAGGCTTGAGAGGTGACCCAGGTTTGAGAGGTGACCCAGGTTTGAGAGGTGACCCAGGTTTGAGAGGTGACCCAGGCAGGCAGACCAGAGCCTGGCTTTGCACTAGGTGGGGAGTGCACAGGGCGTGTGGGGAGATGCAGCATTAGTTCATTAGCCTGAATGACCACGGGGGGGGCGGAAAACAGGAAAGTCTTCAGCACACAAAAGTGGGAATCTGCTCTCAGTGCTGCAGGGCTTGTCCTCCCACCACATGGTCTCTTTTTCACACCTACCCTGAGCCTAATGTCCTGCCGTGGGTCTGGGGAGGGAGACAACGTGCTACCAGCCACCTGCCCTGCTCCTCAACCAGAACCACCTCTGTCCAAGCTGGTCATTCAGCTTCAGCCCCTGGGGTGGCACAGCTGCCTGCCCTGGGTCAGGTCCTTCCCCCTGGATGGGATGAGCTGTGCCTTGGATGTGCTGCTCTCTCCCCCCCTCTGAGGGGAATGGAGATGCTCAGGTATCACCTAAGCAGCTGCAGTTTGGAGAGAAGAATCCAACCATGAGTAGCTGGAAAAATACCCTGCAGACTACGTTCAGCACCAGTGAATAACAAGGCAATGTTCATGGGACAGAACAAGGCTACACAGATATGTGCCAGGAGGGACTCTAAATTAGCTCATGCCACTGAGGGAAGCAGGCAGAGAAGCACTGCAGAGAGTGCAGCAAAGTCATTGGTTCAAACCTCAGTGATGGTCCAAAAGGGAAACTGAAGGAGACGACCAGAGACCAGAACACAACACATCATTCTGCAAGTGTCATCCTGCAGCTGAGATGCTCAACGCAGCCCTGCCACCACGAAGGACAATGCAGCTGGTGAGGCCACCAAAAGGTCACCCAAAAGGTCACCAAAAGGCAAAACTGAGCATTAGGATGTGGACTATTGGGTGGAAAGAAATCAAGTCCCCTGTGGCATGGGGAAGGTGTGGACAAGAGGGTCCTGGCAGCAGTGTGTACAACCATCAGCAGTACCAGGAGGGGAGCACAGGTATTTCTAACACTGCAGGAGCTGAGGTGACCCCATGGACAGAGCAGGTTAAACCAAACCACCCACCATCACCCTCTGGGATTCATGGGCACCCGAGGCTGGGGAAAGGAAAATGGTCTTTGGGCTCAGACTTGGATTAGGAATCATGGAAACATGGGATCAAAGGCAGGTTCAGTCTGGAAGGGATCTCTGGAGGTCTCTGGTCCAGCCTCCCTGCTCCATGCAGGCCAGGCTTCAAACCTACAGCAGGTTGCTTAGGGGCTGGTCCACTCAATTTTTAAAGCTCTCTGGAGGTGGGAACACCATCTCCCTGGGACAGGTGCTACAGGTCTGTGCTGCTTTTGTGGTGAGGAATGTTTCCCTCACATCCACACAGAAGACAGTAATTTGGTCCCTCCTTCTGAAGTTTCCTCTTCTGCAAGCTGAACCAGCCTGAACCAGGCTGAATCTCCTCTGAGCATCATGTGCTCAAGCCCACTGACCATCCTGATTGTCCTCTCCACCTCTCTTGAACTGAGGCTTCAAAACAGGACTCCAGAAATCATAGAATCATTGAATGGTTTAGGTTGGAAGGGACCTTAAAGATCATCTAGTTCCAAGACCCTCCCATGAGCAGGAGCAGCTCCCACTAGAGCAGGTTGCTCAAAGCCCCATACAGCCTGCCCTTCAACACATCCAGGGATGGAGCATCCACAGCTTCCCTGGGCAACCTGGGCCAGTGTCTCACCACCCTCAGAGTGAAGAACTTCTTCATAATTTCTAGCCTAAATCTCCCCTCTTCCAGTTTGAAGCCATCACCCCTCATCCTACCACTACAAGCCCATGTAAAAAGTCCCTCCCCAGCTTTCTTGTAGTCCCCCTTCAGATACTGGAGGCTGCAAGAAGGTCTCCATGGATTCTTCTCTTCTTCAGGCTGAAGAACATCAACACTCTCAGCCTGTCCTCACAGGAGAGGTGTTCAAGACCTCAGAACATGATCAGGGCCAAACAGAGGGAACCAACAGCTTCCCTCAACCTGCTGGCTGTGCTCTTGCTAGTGCAGCCCAATACAAACCCAACTTTCATCGCTGCAGGGGCACACTGAGGGCAGATCCACACACAGGCTGGCCCAGGTGCAACCACAACCTCAGAAAGTCCAGAAGCTGCTGCTAGAGGAGCACAACAGAAAAGATTCCTGTCTCCAGAGCCCAGTTCTTTCCCCAGGCACCCAGCTACAGCTGTAATTTTACAAGTGGCAGCTCATGGCAAGCAAAGAGTGATCAGACATCAGCTCCCAGAGTGAGGGTCTGCAGCTGCATGGAGACACCCAGGATCTCCAGGCATGTTACTCACTCAGGAGTCACAGAGGCTGATGAGCAAATCAAAAAGCTACTTGAGTTCTTTGTTCTTTAGGTTCGTGTCAAAGGACATTGAGGCAACTCAAACCCTGCTCCCAGACCTTGAGTATAGCATGCAGCAGGGCCCATGTGGGCTCTGTGAGCACACGGGTGGAGGTTTGTGCTGTGCTTACACTGTCCAGGTAGCAGCAATGAGGCTTTTTTAGCTGGGATCTATCTCAGCAGGCACATACTGAGTTCTGACAACACACCAGTGGATTTGGAGCCAGCACAAGGACTCTGTGTTTATACTTAGCCCTGTAAGTCTGGGAGTCCAATCCCTCTCCTCGTTATAATCATCCAAGTCCCATATCTACAGCCACAAGGAAATGGTGTAACTTGCAACAAAATCCCCAGAGATGGTGTTTCTATTATATATTTCTATATATATTTCTATTATACAAACCCATCTTGCTCCATGCTGCCCAGGGTAGAGACTCCAGCCTGGAGCACTTAGCCCTGGGGGACACTGGAAACAGGAAGGCTGTTGCTGACTCTCCAAGGGGGCTGGTTAGGTCCCTGGTGATGGATGAGTCTCTGCAGATCTGTGTGAGAAAGAGCTGAGAGAGGTGAGAACAGCACTGTGGCTGTTCATCCAGGTAGACCAGGGACATCCCATCTCTCTGGGACCAAAGCATGGAGAACAGGATCATGGATGTAACTCTGAGAGCAAAGCCCTGGCCCAAACCTGCCAGGCCAAGTAGCTGAGCTGGGGGAAAATGAGCCTGTGCTGAGAGGCGCCAGTGCAAACCACAAGAAAGCCAGGCTGGGCATCTTTGTAGCACTCCAAGCTTGACAATTAATGCATGCAAGCCACTGAATTATAGGCTGGAGACACCAGGAGCCCAAATGGCAGCTAACGAGGGTTGTTGATTGGCTTTCCGGAGGCCATGGAGACACAGACACTTATTCTTAGAGACATGGATCCCAGAGGGACCACAGTGGCCACGAGAGTCTCTCTGCACAGCACTCACATCCTCTCTGTCCTGGTGCTGGCAGACAGTTCTCCTCCATCGGGTGGGGAGTGAGGTGAGGATGCAGAGAAAAGGTGGCAACCAGCCCTCACCCCCACCGGGCTGTTCAGCCTCAAACATCCCAGCTGGTTTTTCCTCCTCCTTTCAGGCCACATCCCCCCATCCTGAAAGGCATAACTTGCCCCTGTGAGGGGTGGGGTGTGGGGTGAGCTGGTGCCAGTCCCCAGACATCTGGGCAGAGCTCAGTGGATGCTCCTGTAGCGGTGTCTCAGTGGGTGCAGAGAGGGGAGGGGAGGTGGGACAGATGGGTTTTCCTAAGGCACATCAAGGCTGCAGAAAAATAACCACGGCATCAAGAAATCATATGAAAGCATAATCTCCTCACTGCCGTGCACACTCACACGTGCCTCTGCTCCCAGACACGTGATGCAGGAAGGCTTTGCAGTCCCTGCATGCTTCCCGTCACGCCACCAATTAATTGCTGCAAGTATCCGAATCCTTGGGTTCCTTCCCATCTCGCCACAACAGAGAACATGTGCTACTGTCCCTCCTCTCTCTCCGTGCTGGATTTTTCCTCCCTGATTATTTCTGTGAGTACACTCTTCAAGACCCAGCCAGGCATGAGCCCAGCTCCTCCCTGCAGGTCAGCTCTGGCACCAACTGGAGCAGCCGAGGGCGACCAGCTGGAAAATCCCTCCCCAGACCCATCAGCACTGCTTCAAGGTCAAGGCAGCTGCCTTCAGGTCGTGTCTCTGGCTCTGGGGTGACTGCATCACCTTGAGCAGCCTGTCTGGTGCACGCAGGATGAACTGGTTCAAACGTTGGTGCAGAGCAGACCCTCCCTGGGGCAGAACTGGACAGCCCGGGGCACTCGTGTGGGATCCTGCAGTGGCTGGGAGACAGATCTGGGACTCTCACAAAGGCATCACGAGAGATGAATAAGTGTGTTTGTAGGAAGGATTTATTCACTGATGCAAAAAGCAAACGCCCAAATCCCACCTCTGAAATGCATGTCTGGGCATCTGAGGGTGTCCCCAGATTGGATGCTACATTTCTCAGTGCTTGAAATACAGAGATATTTGTTTAGTGCTGAAAAGGCTGATTTCTAAGGCTGTCTCCAACTTCTGGGGCAAGGAGGATGTTTGTGCCTTTGACAGGCTCCCCAGCCTCTCGGGGAATCGGTGCTCCTTGTGCCCCTCACCCTGTGTCCCTTGTGCCCCTCACCCTGTGTCCCTTGTGCCCCTCACCCTGTGCCCCTTGTGCCCCTCACCATGTGTCCCTTGTGCCCCTCACCCTGTGCTCCCTGTGCCACTCACCCTGTGTCCCTTGTGCCCCTCATGCTCTGTCCCTTGTGCCCCTCACCATGTGCCCCTTCTGCCCTTCACCCTGTGTCCCTTGTGCCCCTCACCATGTGCAATTTCTGCCCTTCACTCTGTGCCTCTTGTGCACTTCACCCTGTGTCCCTTGTGCCCCACACCATGTGTCCCTTTGTGCCCATCACCCTGTGTCCCTTGTGCCCATCACCCTGTGTCCCTTGTGCCCCTCACCCTGTGCCCATTGTGCCCCTCACCATGTGCCCCTTGTGCCCCTCACCCCTGCTCAGGCACCGTGGGAGACATGGGCTCAGCTCCTGCCCCATCTGGGTCCTCAGCAAGGACTTTCCCCCTCCCCAGCTGCATGTGGCACTGCCACCCTGCCTGGCTCTCACTCAGTGCTCCCAGCTTCACAGCTGCCATGAAAAAGCAGCAGTCTGAAACTCACAAAAGTGCACTAAGTTTCAGGGTGGGCGGGTGTATTTTTCTTCATTTCCTGGAAATTCAAACTCTGGGCGGGTGCTGATTCCCCAGGTGCACCAGCAGAAAGCAGAGACATCTCAGGGCTTCCCAAAGCTGCAGCAAGTCGAGTCATAGGGTGAGGTGTACCCAGCTGCCTGCAGCAGCCCTGCCAGCCCTGCCAGCCCTGCCAGCCCTCAGCTCCGACCCTGCCCAGGCTCGTGCCAGTCTTGGTGCCAGACGGTGGGACTGGGCAGGAGCTGCTCAGAAGATGTTGAGCTCTGGACTTGATCTAACTGGGGCAGACACTCTCAGCTGCCCCTCCCAGCAGTGGCAAGACTCTGCTGTGCTCTCCACAGCCTTCTTTGCCTTCCCAGCTCCTGTCTGGGCAGGTCAAAGGCATCTTCAAGGAAATTCATGCACTTCACTCCAGTGGATCCTATAATGTAAATCAATGGAAGGTGGGACCTCAGGAGACAAACCTGCAGCATACATGCACACACCCATGTGCCCCTGCACGCTGGCAGAGGTTCAAGGGAACAGCATCTTCCAAAGCAAGGGGGTTATTCCCTTTCAGACGGTGAACTTGCTGAAGGATGGGTGATGGGCTTGTTGCCTGCTGCTGTCTCTGTGTGAGGCTGCCTCCCTGTTCTGTGTTCTCAGCCTTGTGTTGTTCCACCACCCCATGGCACAGCAAAGAGAGCGGCGAGACTCACGCAGTCCTGGGGGGGATGGACCCCACTGACTCGAAGGCAAAAGCTTCCCAAAAAGTTTTCACTGCCTCCTCAGCACAGACGACCTGGGAGACCGTGGTACCACTCTCCCTGTGTGCCTCTGAGAACAACGTTTTTGTCCCAAGAACTTTACAACTATTATCTCTTGTCAAAAATCCATCATTGCACCAAGACCCCATGGATGGGATTTTCTTTAATTTTCCGTTTGTTGTTGTTGGAATGATAATTTTCCTCTTTTCCCCATCTACAGGGGGTTTTAGCAGATAGATAGTTATTTTCCACGTCCTTTTGCCAGACCCTGGTTACCACAGGATGAAAAACATCAGCCCTGTTCCTTGGGGCTTTTTTTGGGGGTAATTTTTCCCCATTGTCAATGCCTAATTTTGCAAACTTCTTCACATTAGAAAAGCAGCAAGAAGGACTGTGGGTAAAGAATGAAGGTGAAAACAAAAATAAATGCAGAGTCCTTAATAGATTTGGATATCACACTTTTGGGCTTACTAGTGACAAAATAAAAGAAATGGAGGAGGCAGGAAGGAGGGTGAATATCATGAATCTCTTCCAGGTCATGGCTGTTTTAATCAAATAATTAAAAGATTTTTTTTTTCTGCTGCAGAAAGAACATAAACCACAGACTTTTGGGGCATTTCTTCTCCAATGCTGTTGCTTTCCCCTCAGATTTCACAACTGAGTAAACCTGGTGCTGTCAGGTTCTGGCAGGTGTCTGAACGTCTCAGAGGCTGCCTTGATTTGCCCAGGAAGGTGATTCTGCAAGTGATGGAGAACACTGGGGATTGGACTAGGTGACCTTTAAAGGTCCCTTCTAACCCAAACTACTGTGTGGCTTTGTGAAGACACAGAGGGGTAAGGAAAGCACGAGCCTGTCCCACAACGTGTCCCAGTGGGCAACCCACAGAGGCTGTACAGCAGTGTGGAGGGGGTGTGGGCAAAACCATGACCTCCAGCCATGCAGCACTGGTTAGAAACAGTCATCAACGCCAAGCCATGAAGATCCTGGCTGATGTGAGTCCAGGTCCACCAGCAAAGCCAAGCATGCTTGCAGAACTCAAGGCCAGTGATGGCCATGGTCAACACGAAGCCTGGCCAGGCAGGCTCTTCACTGTCCTCTGCAGAAGCCACTCAGCAAAGAGGCTTCTCCCAGGGTCACCCTTGTCTATGTGGTGAGTGCTCTGGGAACAGGATCCCTTTGTTGTACACGTGGTTGGACCATCTAGAAAAGCAGTTCATCTTCTCTTTCATGAGAAAGAGATTGTCCCACATCTTCTCCTGGGCACCTCCCTGGACAAACAGCATCTTGTGTGCAGGTATTAGCAACCTGTTACTTCTCCATATCAGGAGCGATTGTCTTGAAAGCAGAGTTTCCAAACTCCTTTGGGATAATGATTAGATTATTTTGGGATGACAAACCTCCCTGGAAAAGTTACAGATCTTCGGCACTTGGGCAGAGCTAAAATCCCCTGGATTGAGTACCCTGGAAGAAGGAGGAGGATCCCAGCTAGCACGTATAAATCAGACACAACGGTTACTTCTGAGCAGATGTAATTCAGCCAGCCTGACGTTACAGTATTTCTCAGGATAAGCTGACTGAAAGGAGTTCAGGAATCTGAAGTATGGGTGATGAGAAATTATCTTGGAACCAGCATATTCACTTTATTGAGAATAGTGGTAAGATGCTCATAAATCTTTCTAAGAGCATTCCAGGTGCTTTTATGACTCTTGCATGGGATTTATCACGCATTTTCAGAAAAAAAAAATAATTTAAAAGGACATTGTCAAGTACTTTTTATAGCTTTTATTTATTTTTTAATCTCCATTGTTTGCAAAGCTCTCCTCGGAGCTGGAAAATGCAATTCTGCCCCGTTACATCTAGCAGACAATAATTTTCCTTTCTCTCTGGCGTGCTGAGCAGACACAGAGGTGTGTCCTGGGCTCCAGCTGGACGGGGGGAGGTGGGTTGGGTGTCCCTCCTGCAGACCTAGAGGAGCACTGGACATGCTGCAGTGACTCCCCACAGCCAGGCAGCCAGATTTTAGAAGGGGCCATTGGGGTGATGGATTTTGCTGGGGGAGGGTGGCAGAGAGCTTCCCCATTGTATTTAAGAGCCCATTTTTCCAGTGGTGTTGAAAGACTCCGTGCTGCCCTGGGATATCTCAAAGGCTGCCTTGGAAAACCAAGCAGACAGGGACTGGTGCTGCTAGGAGCTGTTGCTCAGCTTTGGGTGCAGCACTTTGGGAGGAGAGGGTCTGATTTTTAACTGATTCCACCAGGACCACCCTTTACAAACTCTGAAATCAGACTCGAATCATATCCAGACTGGATGTTCCTCAACTTCAATGGAAAGTTTTCCAAACCTGCAGCACGTAAATACACTGGCCATAAATACAACCCTGGAGCTTTGGCTCTTGCAGCTGCCTTTGGAAAGCCTGAGTTTGCTTTGCCTTCCCTGGCCTTCCTGTTATTAATTGAAATGCTGCTCCTGAGACCAGTCACGTTGTGCTGGTGTCTCCTCTGCCTGCTACCACGTTACATCAAGGCAGGGCAAGCCTGGACCTGGTGGTCCCCAGTGCCACAGAGCGAGGGCCAGCAGCTCCTGGCAGGCAAAAGCCTGGCAGTGTGAGTGCCTGTGCTCTGCTACAGGAGAGGGGAAGGAGCTGCTGCAAGGGCTCCATCCTCCTGGCACAGGGGAGAGACGCTGGGATCAGAGGATGGAGTGGGAGGATGGACCAGAAAGCATCACTTCCAACCTGACTCCTTCATGGACATGGGCAGTCCCTTCCAGCAACCCCTTCCCAGTAACACTCCCTGGAGGCTCTGCAGAGAGGAAGAAGTTAAACACATTAATCAGGCAAGTCTGGCTCTTTTCCCCTTTCTTTGTCATCATCCCTGACCCCTCCAGTATTGTGGGTTTTTTCCCTTATCGCCTATAAAACGCTTTTCATTCAGTGCCTGTTGTTCCTTTAAATACTTCATGAAAACTCATAAAAGTACGTAGGAAACCAGCAGCAGTTTTCTTCTTAGAAAAAAGCTTATGCCAACAAAGCAGAAAAAAAAAATCTTGCTTGAGTGGTGCAGAGAAAAAGAAGGAATGAAGGAAATGAGCAGGGACGCAAGCAAGGAAGGTTGATTTTCATGTGTCCAGAACATTTGCTTGACCAGAGACAGTGTGATCATGAGCATCAGTGTTCTCAAGGCTTGTTTCAGAGATCCCATGAATCTAAGTGACAGAATTGAGCCCTTCCATCTCCAGCTGTCAGTCACTGGGGACGTGGCACACTCCGAGCAGAGGAGTGTAACATGGAACCCACCCCTCCTGTGGCTGCACACCTCCTGCAGACTGCTTCAGCACAGGGGGATGGAGGCAGAGGAGGAGGAGGAGGTGCTGGGCCTGCTCATGTGGCATGGAGGAGTCACCCTCCTGCTCTAGAGCCTTTTCCAGCAGCTGGGCTGAAGCTGCTCCCAGCTTTGCCTGCAGCCTTTCCAGAGAGAGATCCTCACTCAGGACAGTTTGTCATCAGCACAAGTCCTTGATGGGCTTTTTTTGGGCCACTCTGTCTTCCTGCCAAAGGGAGGGTTTGACCACCTCTTGTCCCAGCCCTTGGTGAATATGCATAGAAGAAATAAATGGCACTAAGGAAATGCTCAAACTCCAGCACACGGGTTCCTGCTTTCCCTGGGCACTGAGGCACTGAACCCCACCAGCTCCTCAGAGAGGGCAGGGCAGGCTGATGGCTTCTGAGCTGCGGGTGTTCAGCCCACTTGTGCTGGTGTGAAGAAGTGCCCCTGATGCACTTTCTTTATGTGTGGTGTTCCCTCACTTGGTTTTGCTCATATCCTCCTGACAAAAGAGCCCAGGAGCTGGTGGCATCAATTTCCCAAGCAAGGGAAGTCTCTCCTTGGAGTAAAATCACAGCAGCTAAAACGCTTCCTCTGCAGGTTCATGAGTTTGTTTATTTCTGTTGCCTTTTATCTAGTAACTGATCTATTTTCTTGCATTTTCCACAGTGTCATTGGAAGCTGAAACTCGCAGTGGGCTCAGCAATTAGTGGTAGCACAGAAATATAAGGCAAAAACAAGTATTGCTAATGAGCTGACACATTAAACAATGAGTCACACTTCCATAAGGAGCCCAAATCGAGTTATAACCCTAAATAAACAAGCTGTGAGAAACAGTTTACAAAATATGAATGTGTTACTTATTTAACTGCTGTTGAGAAGCTGTGATCTGAACCCTGAGATGTATTTAAATATCTGAAACAAATATTCAGCGGGTGGTTTGTAAGACCAACGCGGCGGAGGCTGGCACCGTTGGGCTGGGTGGACCCTGCAGCCAGATGTGGGCAGAGAAAACACAAGGGGCTGTGGGACACTCCACCCTGGGCCCTTCCCCATTTGCCTGTGGACCAGGCAGGGGCTGTCCTGCACCAGGGCAGGCAGGCAGTGAAGGCTGAGAGCCAAGAGATGCAAGCCAAGAGATGCTCTTCCTCCTCGCAGATGAGTCTCAAGGCAGTGCCAGCAATTTAGGATCTCTCAGACTCCTGCAGAAAGTCATCACAGGGTCAGGCAGAGCCCCTTGACTTCTCATTTGGGGAGTAAAAGGCAAAGCTAAAGACTAAATGGTTAGTCCTAAATTAAATGAGAAACTTCCTGGGTTTTCCATGGCAATGACACAATGAAATGTTCTGAGTTAACCTGAAATAAGTTCTCTCCACTCTATAAAAAGCAGATTTGGGGTTTATATCTTTTCTCCTCTTGGTTTTTCATTCATTTCCTCAACATGGTCAGATTTAAAACAAAGTCTTCTGCATATGTAAAATGGGAATCTTACGTTTTCCTTCCCGTGCCCCATTTTGCTTCCAGCCAAAATGGTTTGTAGAATTTCAGCCAAATTCCAGATCTTTCCCTCCAGAATGACACTGAGAATTTATTATCCATGGAAGTGATCCCTGCAGCTCTTTTACTAAGGGCCCACAGGCTTTTGGCAGAGGTTTCTCACTGCTCACCTATTAAACTTTGCCATTACATGGATAATGTCCCATCCCAGGGCCAAATTCCTCTTTTCCTGAACCTCCATGTACCAGTGTTCCCAAAATGGAGATGTATCAACAGGTGTTGCAAGCTCAGAGGGGTTCATACATGAGCGCCCAACTGCCAGCTCCTGCTCTGGAGAAGATGAAGAACATCCTCTGGACATCCTGACACAGCAAGAGGGGAGCAGGAGCAGTCACCCTGAGGTCAGCTGTGGGCATATCTCCTGAGTGAGATCTGTCCTGAGACTGGCTCTGCTTTGAACAACACAGTTCTCTTGTGATGGTGGGACATCCATGGCTGGTAAGATCATCATCAGCCCCTTTATCTGTGTATCTCTCTCCACCTTTGCAATAGGTCCAGGCCACCAGAAGCCAGGGACTGGCAGGCTGCAGATCACTTGGTGCAGGAGACCTGTTGGTTCCTGCTCCTGGCTGGACCCCCAGAGACTCACCAATGGGGTTCAGGGAGAGACTCTGGCACCAGGAGAGCACCATCCCCTGTGGCTGTGAGGAGCATGGAGGTGGCAGATCCCTTGTAGGTCTGTCTCAGGTGCTCTTTCCCCTGCTCCTGGGCACCACAAAAGGCTGTGATGCTGCTGTGTTCAGATTTGGGCACCATGGGGTCAGAAAGACCTTGAGGGGCTGGAGCGGGTCCAGAGAAGGGCAACTGAGCTGGTGAGGGCTCTGGGGAACATGGCTTGTGAAGAGCAGCTGAGAGACCTGGGGGTGTTTAGTCTGGAGAAGAAGAGGCTGAGGGGAGAACTTATTTGTGCTCTATAACTCCCTGAAAGAACGTTGGAATGAGGTGGGGGTTGGTCTCTACTCCTGAGTAACTAGCAACAGGATGAATGGAAATGGGCTGGAGTTGTGCCAGGGGAGGTTTAGGCTGGATCTTAGGAAGAATTTCTTTCCTGGCACAGTGGTGAGGCCTTGGCCCAGGCTGCCCATGGGAGTGGTGGAGTCCCCATCCCTGGAGGGGTTCAGGTACCATGTGGACGTGGCACTTCAGGACATGGTTTAGTGGTCATGGTGGTGTTGTGTTGGTGGTTGGACTTGATGATCTTAGAGGTCTTTTCCAACCTTCATGATGCTATGATTCTATGCTGTGCTATGCTATAAGCAGGACTCTGCTGGGACACCATCCCCACCATGGCTCAGGTAGACACTGGAAGGCAGATGGGTCTCCCTTCCTCCACCTCTCCTGTCCAAAGTCCCTGGAGGAACCTGGGGGCAGAGCAGGCTCAGAGGGGATGGTGACATCCAGAGCAGGGGTAGTTTGTAGAGAGGAGGTGGTATTTATCCCAAAGAGGTGACAGAGTATGTGCTGGAAAGGGATGGTGCTTCTGTGTCCTCCAGCCTGGTAGTCAAACCTTGCCCCAGGACAGCAGCTGGGAACCCTCACACCTCTCCAGCCCTGCTCCCCTGACCAGACAGTGACAGTCCTCAGGTCAAGAGTGGTAAAGGTAGTGGGACAAGCTCCTGGGCTGGCACGGTGAAGAGGGTTTAGAAGTGTATTAGGAATAAAACAAATCTCAGCAATGGCAGAGAGTTCTCCTACGTAGAGATGGTAAAATTGCTCCTAACAAGGGAAACGAGTCAGATGTGCTCAGTGAGTGTTTCTGTTCTGTACGTTTGGAAGGAAGCACCTGCAACATGCCAGGACAATGGAGTGCTCCTCAGGACCTTTCTATCTCAGGAGAATATCAAACAACATCTACATGGGACAAACATTTTCAAATCAACCTAAAAATAATAATGATCTCAATAATGTGTCTAACTGAGTATGGAAAGAGCTGGGTGAGGGTTTCTGCAGCCTTCCAGTGTTGGTGCTAGATGATTTTGTGACCAGAGGAGTGAGGTATATTGGGCAGGTCCAGAGCTCAGGTTCTGTATGGTCCCTGTGTGAATCAGAAGAGCCCAGACAAGGTTCAGCATTTACTGGAGAGAGGGAGGCAGCTGGGATGAGTTACTCCTGAGACTGGTGTCTGAGAGGCTGACCTGCCTTTGTGGGTGCCTGTCTCCTCTAGTTACCCATCACTCTTCCACTAGATACCTTCAAACAGGGGCTTGATAGTGGATTTGGTGGCCCCAGACCCTGGAGACGTGTCTCATGTCTCCCACACCTGCAGGTCAGCAGCAGAGGGACAGGCTGCCCTGTTGCTCACGAGTAGCTCAGGACAAGTTAATTCATCTCCTGGAAATGCCCTTTTGTCTCCACTGTCTGCAGAGGAGCCTGGGGTGAGACCCACCTACCTGGGAGAAGCTGGTGTCTGACCGTTTGAAGTCACTTCCTTCCCACACACACAAAGACACTGGAGTGGCTGGACTGTGCCAGACCCATCCAACCCCTGGGCCCTCTCCAAGCAGGTCAGCAGCAGATGCTCAGAGATGCAAGGCCAACACCAAGCCACCTCCTCCCACAGGATTTTCCCTGGCTCCTGACAGTCAATGATTCAGGGACTCCCAGTGATGCAAGAAGCATTTGGGTCAGTCCTGCAGGTCCTGTGGCAGTCATTGGTGGCCTTATCATCCAGAAATTTGTCTAACCTGCCTTTCCAGACATTTGCATTGCTGGTCTTCGTGAGGTAGTGTGGCAAGAAGTTTCACAGTCTAATGACACACCACATGAAAAAGTGTTGCAGAGGCACAAAGAGGAATGCTGGATGTGGGTTTGGTGTCTGCATTTTCTAGAGGTCATGGAAAGTTTGCAGATGCTGAGGGAAGACCCACAGAAATGATATAAGAGCTAGAAAAACATACCTTGGGGGAGGGGACACTCAATGTCTCGACAGGAATGATAAACACATTGTAAAGCTGAAGGGGATTAAATCCCAGCTCTGGCAGAGCTTTTTGGTCTACAGAGGCAAAACCCACACTGTGTTAGGCACCCAGGTAGAACCATTTTTACTGGAAAGAAGGCACGTGCTTTCAGTCTGTCTCTTGATGCTTCTACAAAGATATTTCAGCTACAAGCTTTGAGCTCCAACTGCAAATCAATGTAGGAAACCTCCACTGGCAGGTGGTAGGGACCAGACCTTGCTGTCTCCAGCCTACATTAGTAAAGGCCACTGGACTAGTGGAACAATCCTCAAAGGCAATGAGAAGCAGCCACAGCCTGCCAACAGGGCTGAAATTAGCTGCCCAAGAACATGGCCAGTGATGGCTCACACAGAAAAAGCTGAGACCACTAGATCTAGATGGTCCAATGGTTTCTTCTGTCTTTAAACTGAGTGAATCACAGGCCCTGCCCCGTGGCCAGCAGCACTTTCTTACTCCCAGTGCTGTCCCATTGAGTACAACTTGCCAGGAGGCAGCACTGAGGGCTTCCACTTCAGGCCCAGGTTGCCACTGTCACCAGCAATTCAGGTCGTTATGGTGCTCAGTGGCCAAATCCATGCACACAGTGCCAGGCTCAGCCCAAACCTCCAGTGGTAGATGGGACACACAGCATAAAACCAGGCACCCAGCCCCTGGGCTGGTCTTGGGCGACCCTGCTCCATGTGTAGTGAGTGTCTCATGCCAGTGATGAGCAGAGGCCCCCCTAGAGAGGAGTCTGTCCCCGTGGTGCAGCAGCTCTGTCCCTCCACCATGCCAACCCACTCCCACAACATCCTTCTATGCAGGGTGCCAGGGGCACGTTGTGGGGGCTGGTGTGCAGGGAGCCACCACCTACTCACACTAGGCACCTCCTGTGCCTACACCAGCACTGGGGCTCTTGCTAGAAAATTCTTGGGGCAAAGCAAGCGTGGGAGCACATCCAAACCCCATGAGACCACTGATGTACAGACACCAGTGCCACGTGCAGCCTCCTTCTACTCAGCATCTCCAGCCTCTCCCATTTGCTGAGCCACAGAACACAGTGGGGATTTTGGCCTCCCTCCCCCAGGGGATGACTCTGCAAGCAGCCAGGCAGAGTACATCAGGGCAGCCGTGCTCTGCTGTGTGACACAGCTCTTCACCCTGTGCTCTTCACAGTCTGGAAGGCCACATTTCTGCCCCTGGGTCAATCACTGTGAATGAGCAGCACTGGAGAAACCCCAAATGCCTCTGGGAAGCAGATGAGGTGGTGGGAATCCCCTGGGGATGATCAGGTGAACGTCCTAGCCCTTAGTAGTGATGAAGAGGATGAGGATCCTAAGAAAGAAAGGTCACACTGAGAAGGGGAAAAGGATGAGACCAGCCCACGGGGCATATCAGAGAGTCACACACTCCCAGCCCATGGGGCACAAACCACATCTTAGGGCAATGCCAGGGTACTGGCAGACAGCCAGAAAGAAGCATCTCAGGCACCTCTAGTGTATTCCACCCTGCAGGACGTGGTTGCCCAGGCTGCTCAGAGTGAGAGTACCCTCTGGGACTGGGGAGTGGGCAGAGGACAGACCATCCCATTCCTTTCCATTCCAGAGAAGCCCCAGGAGCTTCAAGAAGAGGATCTCAGAGCTCCACAACAGTGTCTGGATTCCCCTCCCCACCTCAGACAGGGCAGATGCCCTTAGTGGTGCAGGGAGAACCAAAGTTTCAAAGATGGAGCTGGGCCTGGAGCTGGACCTTGGCTTCCTTCTCCTCCAAGCTGCCAACGGGATCCCGAGACACCCCCAGCCCCTGGGCACAACCCCATGCCAGGGCAGGGTGGGCTCCCCACGTCTCCCAGGCAGCCCCGGGCAGACATTTGCATGGCAGGGGCACCCCACTCCCAGCCCTCAGCTGGGACCCTCCACATCCCTGCTGCTTCCTCTAGTTGGGTTCTCCATCACCTCACGGCCCATGTGCTGTGATTTTCACAGGGGCAACAGAATCCCACTGAAGAATGAGAGCGTGGCTGCTCTGGGGACCTGGGGGGCAGACAAGGTGAAGAACTCAACCTCGTGCACCCACAGTGTGACTCCCATTGGCCCAGCTCACGGAGATATGATGTGGATGGGCACCTCCATCTCCCTCCCTTAGTCTCCGAGCTGCCCGTTCCCCAGCTCCCCTCCCTGCTCAGGGCGCTCTCTCTCCTCGCAGCGCTGTCGGGGAGGGGTGTGGGGCAGGCAGCCCCCGAGCTCTGCCGAGAGCCCCAGCCCCACATCACGAACCACCCCCGAGCAAACAGCCCAGAGCTCCCACCGTGGGCAGCCCCAGAGGCAGGGGGTGGCCTCAGCACCCACCTTGGCAGCAGGGGAGGGGGAGACACCTCCGTACGCCCCGTCCGGGCACCGCCGCTGCCCACGAGTCCTGCACTGCCAGCCAGAGGTGATTTGCTCTGATCTGCACTATTGATTTTATTGTGGGAAATGTGGTGATACCTGGAGAGGGAGGCAGAGATTTGACTTATGTGAGCGTGTGGGGAGCACTCCAGTCCCCACCATAGCGCTGCCTTTCCTGCATCTGTACCAGAATTATTTGTAGTGTTTTATGCACCCATCTGCTCCCTGCATGCTCTCTATAAATCTCACTGGCTCCCTCACACACACACATGTTTGCTTTCCATGTAGATTACTTATGATGAGAGTCTAATTAGACCCGGGGAAGCCTGCCTACAGAGCGAGCCTGGGGAGAGCTTAATTAAAGTCAATGGAGAAAATTATAGGTGAAAAAAAAAAATAAAAATAGGGCAGCAAGGAAAAAATATCATGAAAGAAATGAAGGGGGGAAAAAGAAGCGAGGAGGTAACAGCACTGGTGAGGGAGGGTGTGGCTGCCAGGCTCCCAGGAGCTGCAACCCCAAGTGTCAGGGTGTGGGGGGCAGAGAGCCCTCGGGGTGCCTGTGGGGTGCCCGTGGGGTGCTCGTGGGTCTGCCCAGCAGGGGAGGGGGCAGGTGACAAGGTGGGTGGGTGCACACAGCAAGGGAGTCAAGGCTGAGCAGAGATCCTCCCCTCCTGCCCTTCTCCCCTGCACCACTTCTGCAGAAGGTGGACAAGATGGGCTGGAAGAGCCACCCAGCTCTGGATCTCCTCTCCATGTGTGCCTTGAGTTCTCCCAGCCTCACCCACATCATATCTCCGTGAGCTGGGCCAATGGGAGTCACACTGTGGGTGCACGAGGTTGAGTTCTTCACCTTGTCTGCCCCCCAGGTCCCCAGAGCAGCCACGCTCTCATTCTTCAGTGGGATTCTGTTGCCCCTGTGAAAATCACAGCACATGGGCCGTGAGGTGATGGAGAACCCAACTAGAGGAAGCAGCAGGGATGTGGAGGGTCACCACAGTGCATCGAGACATCTCCAGTGTCCCCTGCAGCACAGGGCACTGTTCTTCACCCCCACTGTTGAACCCAGTGACTTCAGGCTGAGGGAGAGCATCTCTTTTAGACAGCCTTGATATAAATACCACAAATGATGGAAAATCCGCCACATCTCTTAGCAAATTGCTCCAATGGTTAATTATACTCCCTGGTTAAAAGATGCATCTTATTTCCAATTTAGGTTTTTCTAGCTTCAGCTTCCAGCCGTTGAATCTCATTACATTTTTTATCTGTGAGATTAAAAAACCCTCCATTATCAGAAATCTCCCTCCGCAGGTATTTATAGACTGTGATCAAGTTGCCTCTTAACCTTCCCTTAATAAACTCAATAGGCTGAGCCACTCAGTCTTCCCCAGCCAGCCAGGCCTTGCACACCTCCACTCACTCCCACTGCTCTTCTCTGAGCCCTCCCTGGTCCTGCACCACCCTGGACCAAGGGTGGGTAGCCCCTGGGTCAGGACAGATGAGTGTCCTGGTGGTGCCATATGCAGGTGGAGAACCAGGCAGGCTGTTTGTGCCATGGGGCTGCTGCTGGAAGAAGCCTCAGTGTGGGTGAGATGCCCTCTGTGCTCTCTGTGGTACAAACAGGAGAGAAAATCCTCCAGCAGATACAGGGAGACACAGGACAGGATGGATTAGGGAATGGGGATGAGGATGTGCTGGTAAAGGGAAAGCAGGAGGAGAGAGGCACGATGCAGGCAGAGCATTGGCTGGGTGGCTGAGAGATGCAGCAGCGTTTTGGGTGCCAGGAGCTGCAAGATCACATCACAAAGTTGGCTGGGGGTGATGCTGCTGCCACCAAACTGCTCAGCAGGGAGAGCTGGGCAAGTGGGGCCTGCAGCCAGCAGGGAAGGGGCTCCAAATGGCCATGTGGACAGGGCCAGGGGCTCTGCAGCTCCTGCAGCTGGTCAGCTCAGGTTCAGGGTCACCTGCACCCCTCTCAGAAGGTGCAGCCTGTGAACTGTGCAGATTTCACCTGAGTGAAGATAGCTGGAGAATCTGAGCTGGGAAAGCATCTACACTACAGACCTGTGCTGATGCCAGAGGTGTGATGAGCTCTCCAGGGACTTTCCTGTCTGGGATAGCTTGGAACCAGCAATGCAGACATCCACCCTCAGCCAGCTGGTTGTCCTGCAGAGTCGTGCTGACAAGCACAGGCTGAGCTTTCTGACACTTGTTGCTCTACACCAAGACAAAGAGAGATGTCCTTGGGTGATGCAGTGTGTCTTCTGGGTGGTGCCTGCTCAATCCCTTGCTGGAGCATGATCAGAAATGGCTGGTAGTGGAAGAGGATGGGCCCAGGGACTGGCATTGCTACTGTGGAGCTCCACATTGGCATATACCCTCCACAACATAATTTTGATGGTGCTATCACTTCTCCACCTTCTCCTGGATCTGTGCTGAGTCCTTGGCATGACTTGCTGTCAGCCTTGGCAGGAGCTGTACCCAAAATGCTGGCATCTGGTGGGGAGATTGCAACCTCTGTAGTGCTGGCCACAGGCTGGGAACTCTCTACCTCCCATGGCCTGGCAGCCTTCAGAGCTTCCTCCTCTGCAGCCCCTGCTCCATATCTCACAACACCTCCCCGTGACATCTCCCACAGCCAAGGGGTCTGCTGTAGGGAATGGTGGGTCCCAGGAGTTCTGCTCTTTCTGTTTCTTTGTGTTACAGTCTGTTAAATGCTCACAATTTGGGCTGAAAAGGGACTTTCCCAGAAAGCAGCGACACAGATGTGCTCCTACCATCCAGCTGTGGATTCCAGTGTGCCAGCTTACCCTCATCCTCCCTATTACAGCTGGAGCATCTTGGGGCAAGGCTTTGCCCAAAGCCACGTGCTCTCCATCCCTGGAGAGCCTCCTCACACCCACAGCCACAGCCCCTGGCTCCTCTTGCCTGGTGTCAGATGCAATAAGGGAGAAGAGCTCCCCCAGCACAGCCAGCACACACTGTGTGGTCTCCCTCTGGCTTTAGGCTCCCAGAATTTCTTCTTCTCTCTGAGTGATGTCAGGCTGAATAAAGCTAAACAGATCCTGATGGAGGAAAACTGCAGTTAAGTGGGTTGGCTGACTGCTTGCCTTCTTTTTGTTTTGCTCTCTGACTTGTCACAGATAAGAACCCACCAGGGAGATGTACTGGCAGGCCCTTGGTCACAGGCCCTGGCTCCTTCAGCTGGTCCCCCTTGAGCCTGGTTGGATCTGCCCCCTGCCAGGACAGGAGCCAGCCCCAGGAGGAGGGTTGGCATCTGACAACTATGAAATGAAACTTGTGTCACCTTGTGCCTGGAAGATTACAAAAGGATCACTTGTCCCTTGGTGGCTCAAAGTCACAGGGTCCTGCCCACAGCCATCCTCCTGTGTGCTCCTCCAAGGAGCCAATGGAAGCTGTAGGCAATGACCTGGGGGGATGCTCTGCTGATAGTCCAAGGCTGGGGAAGACAAAGATGAGCCCTAAGTCTTTGCAGAGGGGCCAGATCTCATGATCTCAACGTACATCTTGTGACAATACACATCTTGTGACATCTGATGGGTTATCCACAGAGCCTCCAGCCCAGGCATCATGTGAGCAAAGCAGTCTTGGCTCTCCTTCAGATGTGCAAGTTTCTAGGGCACATGATGGTGGAGACTGATCTCAAATGGGATGATAAATGCATCCCAAGAAGGCAGGATGCACTCCAGAACTGGTTGTGGGTTTTTTTTTTCAAATCTTCTGGTGATATTTGAACTAGTCTTAGGATTCTGGAGGGAAGCCAATTTGTGTTTTTCCTTGTTTGGAAGCTATCCTCCAAATCACTGTCTAGAGCACCTGTTAGGCAGCAGGCAGCAGGCATGAGACTGAAAAAATGCTGGCTGCACAACAGTGGCTAGTGGAGAGCTGCTGCAGCACTGGCCCTTCAGGGGTTCCTGGAGAGGCTGATGGAGTGGAACAGCAGACAGAGGCACTTGGGGCATGTATCCTAACAGCCCAAACCAGTGCTTGATAATTCTGAAGAAAATGCTCCCTAAAAAATGTCTCCCAAGGGCAGCAAAGATCATGCAAACGTACAAGGGGAGAGAAACACCAAGACTTTCATGTTTCAAAGCTTAGCACATGGCACTGACACTGCTAAACATCAGGCACAGACCTGCACTGTCTGAGGTCAGTCTGTGCTGGCCCACAATTGCCAAAAAAGGTCACTGACAGCAGAGAAACCCCCACCACACATGACCTCTGCAGCCAAAGTCAGGCACAGAGCACAGAAACACCAGGGGAACCACGAAGTCTCAGAGTATCTTTGATCCAAGGTTAGCACAGACCTGCTGGATTCAACATGGAAAATGGGTTCTTAGAGGACCAGGACTCAGATTCTGTGAAATGGGGATGACTGGCAAGACATGGAGCAGAAATGTAATTCTCTCCTGGAGTTTGGTCACCGTGGCCTTCTGGAGGCACTGAGGACAGCAGGTGAGCATCTGTGATTCCAGAGGTTCACCCCAATAACCCCTTCTTACTGTTTCAGTTCACACTCACACCTAAATGTTGAACAGCCAAATGGGTTGGAAGGGATGTACAACTGGCAGAACCCAGGAAAACCCCAAACCAGGTGCCACCAAGGGCAGGTGCTGCCCACAGGACCCTCCTGGGCAGCTCAGGAGTGATGGGAGGGCTATCAGAAACAGGTCATTCAGAAACAGGTCATTCACAAACAGGTCATTCAGACACTTTTCCCTGAAATACTTTTTTTCTAGTTTATTCCAGATGTCCTGGTGCTCATCCCCAAACACAGGAGCTTCCAGACCTGGGGTTTTGTCTCTCCCTTTCCATTTTCTTGTCTTCTTTCCTTTCATATCTCTTTTGGCTTTTTGGTGAAGGAGGAGATAAAATGAATGGAAATTTTTAGGCTGCACACAATTTACCCATAAAGCTTTACTCTGAAAAGTAGAATTACTTTTTTACTACTTCCTTTGGGATGTTTGTCACTAAAACTGAGGTCATCCTGAAACACTACCTGTCTTTTAAAGGATTTAGATTGGTTTTGCTGATCCAGTGTGTGATTTTTCACCCATCTCTGATCACAGCAGATTTCAGAGCTCCTCACTGAGCCCCACTGGAGCCACCTCCTCTGATGCCTGCAGGTGTCCAGGCCAGATCCCTAAGCTTGTAATTTTTTTAGGTTACACCAACTGATCCAAACTCTTTCCATGTGCACCATGGGCAAGAACAAGAGCAAAGGAGATCTCAGATGCAAACACAGGGCAAGAAGCAGACACCAACTGATCCAAACTCTTTCCATGGGCAAGAACAAGAACAAAGGAGATCTCAGATGCAAACACATGGCAGGAAGCAGACGCAGACAGGTCCTAAGCAGGGAACCATCCACGGTCTGCCAAGATGGTCCCACATCTGACTGGGAATCCAGCTGTGCCATCTCCACTCAGCCTCAAGCAGCCAGCACAGGTATGTTTGAAGCTCTGGCATCTCCTAGGACCTGTTTTATTGGTGCTCTGCTGTAACAGTGATGTCTGTGTACTAACAGAACTAACAAATGAAGACTAATGTCTCCTCTGCCCTACCTGCACATCAGACCATGAGGCCAGGAGTGTGTCCACAACAGTATGGCAGCTAATTGTCTTCCTTTACCACTGGAGGTTCTCTAATGTGGTTTAACAAGCTCAGTTTGTTTTCTGCTGTCACAGGGACATGAGAAAAGTCTGGACTGAGGGATGACTTTGCAGCTGATATGTCTTGCACCTCCCAGGGGGGAGCACTCTCAGTATTTCTGGTGGTAGGGGACACCTCTTTACCCACCACGAGGGCTCTGACAATGTTGTTTGGTCGTCATTTTTCCATGAGAAGTGAATTGTGGTGCTAAACTGGGGTGTGGGCATCTCTGAGGAGCTTGAGAATCAGAGCACATGCTGGAAATCAAGCCCTGGGTGTGTGCAGGGCTGCAGGCAGCTGCCTCTCCTCACCCCAGCAGTGGAGGCTCATCAGTGCTGGTTAAACCAAAGTTACAGTTTCCTAGAGAGATTTTAAAAACCCTAATGTCAGGTTGCACCCCTCATGCCCCCCACCCTCAGACCATTAGGCTGAACATCCACAAGCTCGTGACCTTTCTAGAGCTGGGCCCATGGTTCCTCCAAGCTGGTGTTTCTCCTGCAGGTCTTCCACCAGACATCCCTGAAGTGTTTTGTCCCAACAACTGGGGTCTGGAGGTGCTGATCTTCACCAGGCTCCCAGGAAAGGAGAGTGGGGAAGGGAAGCTCATCCCCCATGATGGTGAGAGGGAAGGACCCCCACAGATGCTGGGGCTTTACTGGCAGACCAAGTGGCCAACAGAGCTCATGCTGGGGCTTGTCTCTATTTTATCAGCAGGGCTGGTGGGTATTACTTTAGGGTGAGTATTACCAGATCTCATGAGCCTCATTAACTGTCCCCTTGCCACTGCTGAACTGAAGAGTTACTGCTCCCAAATCCACAGTGCTGTGGCAGCTGCCTGGCTGATTCCAGGCTGACCCTCTCTGCTGGGTCACTGCACAGATCAGGTCACTTCACGTGTACCACGACCCACGGGTGGAAACCACCTCAGGCCTGGTGCTGTCCTGATGCTCAGCAGCAAGACGTGAGGTCTATTAGACCATCACCACATGCATGTGGCCCTGCCCTCCATAAAATGTTCCCAACCTCCCTGGCTCAGCTTGCTCAGACGTGCCAGCAAAGGTCCCTGGGGCATTCCCTGGGCACTGGGATATCACTCCACTCCAAGGTCTCTGCTGGGAACAGCCCACAAGGTCTGCAGGAAGGGTCTCTCTGGCTGAAGGTGTGCATTTGTCCATTGGCATCTCCATCAGAGCTGGCCTCTTGGTCCCCTCCATCAGAGCTGGCCTCTCAGACCCCTCCAGCAGAGCCCCTCACCCCAGTGATGCTGATGCCATCTGCAGTTCTTCACCTGCCAGAGGAGATGCCAACAGACCCGGGAGTTCTGGGCTCTGCTGGGTGTAGGACAAGTCCCCAGGGTGGCTGATTTCCGTGGAGACATTCAAACTGCAGACACACGTTCCTGGTCAGATAAACCCTGTGGGCAGGGCTCTCCTGTCCTGAGTAGCCCAGGAGGGTGATGCAGAATGTGACCCATTGCTGGTGGCTTCGCTTCTCCACCAGGCAGCTGGGCAGCTACAAGTCTATGAAGAATTTGGCTCCAAAGACCACTGAGCACAGGTCCAGGAGCAAGCACAGGAGCATCTGCTCTGATCCCACAGCCACAAGCTGTGACCCAGGCTCCTCTTTTGGGCAACATGTTCTCTGAGCATCCCTCACATCTGGATTTGGAGGCAGCAGGGGCGGGCAATGCAGCGCTGCCCAGGCAGGGTGCTCAGCTGCTCAGTCCACACAGTGGGAAATATTTGGACCTTATCTCCTGCTGGAGTGCACGTGGCTTCAACCTCCCCCAGAAGAGGCCTCAGGCAGTTCCTTTTCTCCGTGTCTCCACAGCAGATTCACACCAGATCCCAATGGTCCAGCAGAGGCGTGAGCAGGACACACATTTTGTGGAGGCTGGAGTGACTCCTGCTGCCCTGCTGGGCTCCAGCCACTCCAGCTGAGTGCCCACAACAACTGGTGACACAAGAGAAGCTGGCAGGAGCTGGTTCTCCTTCTCAAGGGCAGCCCTCCCTTCAGCAAGCCTTGGACAGTTTCTGCAGCTCCCCGTCAGTCCACGCTGGAAATTGCCTCCTTCAGACCCAGTTAAACAGCACCACACTTCAGCTGCAAAAGAGAGTCAAGCAGCCAAGAACGTTACAGGGAGAGATGAAGGTTAACAAGCTGGGCAACGTCATTATCTGGCCTGCTCCTCCTCTGCTCCTCCTCTGCTCTTGCAGGGCTGGGAAGGGCTGTGAAATCCACAGCTGATGGTTTCACAAGGTCAGGAACCAGCCCTGCACCCTGGGCAGCTGGGGCAGAGCACGAGGGAACTGGGAGCTTCTTGTGGGGATCTGGGCACAGCTCCAGCACCCAGGGAATTGTGCTGGAGCGTGTGACAGTGCAGATAGCCCCTGGGGTGAAGGTCAGCGTGGCTCTGCAGTGGGCAGGTGAGCTCCACGTGTAGCCTCTTGCTACCTCTGGACCTGTTAGAAGCACCCCATGTGGAGGACAGACAGAGGTGGGCTGGGGAAAGACAGTGTCTTGAGAGACTTGGGTTCAAGAAAGGCTCTTCCATGGTGCAGAGCTGGCTGTGAGCAAGGGCATACAGGCAGTGACTGCTGTAACTCACATAGTGGCAACTTCCCCAAACATCTCCCTGCCCTGCTGTGTGATGCTGCTGGTCTCCAGCACACTGCCCACTGCACCCCAACCTTCACAGGGCTCTCCTGGCAGCTCCCTTGAGGCAGAAACTGTCCCCTTCCATCCTCTCAGGAGCTGAAACCTAAGTGTTGGGAGAGGTGTGTCACCTGGGAGAAGAAAAGATAGGATCTGATAGCTCTTAAGCTGCTTCTGTGGAGGTGTTGGTGCTTCCCAGTGGGTTTTGCTGCAGCACCCAGGACACACACAGCGTGAGGAAATCAGGTGCATGAAAAGCTCAGTGCTCACAGTCACTGATGTGGAGCGTTGTGGGTTCCAAGGGCTTGGCAGAGATGGAGCTAGGTGACAACCTGAAGATCAGTGGGGAGAGCACCACGCAAATGAGGAAGCGATCTGAGGCTGGAGACATCATCTCAGTGCTGAGGGGATGTCAGTGCTCGGCCAGATGCTGTTCACCAGCCCATCAATAACTTGGCAGTAAATCAGAAATCTCTCCAGATAAAATTTGTAGATGACATAAAGATTGGCAGAGTGGTGAATAACGAGGCAGTCCCAGGGAGCTGGATCACTTCCCTCCCTGGGCCCATTCCAACAGAGCATGTTTTAATAGCCTCAGATGCAAAGTAGTGCACCCAGGAGCAGGGCTGCAGGCTGAGCCTGGAGCTGGCCAGTCCTGGCTGCAGGGGCCATGGGGGGGCTGGAGGCTGTGAAGATGTGCATCAGCTCCTGGGACAAGCAAGAGCATGGTAACAGCCTGGGTGGAGAAGAGCTGGGACAAATGAACCCACCAAGCTGAGGTACAGAGAGTCAGGCAAGATCACGGAGCCCTTGGGGGCGAGTCAGCCCTCCCAGGGAAGGAGCATCTCCACGAGCTGGCCAGGAGGTCCTCTCCAGCCAAAAGCAGGGAGCTGCTGGCTGCCAGCTGGGAAATCACTCCTCTGGGAAAGAGCTTTTTCATTTGAAGTATCTCCCAGGCACTGACTAAGGCTCTCTAAGTAATCCCATTGAGCACCAGCATGAGCTTCTGACAAGATGAGGAGAGGGTGTCAGTGGGGTTGGCTGGCACCTGCCTCCACAGCCCCTCTCCCCTTGCCCCCTGCCACACACAGTCCCTGGACTATGCTCTGACCTGTACCCAGAGCTGCTCCTCCCTCAGAGCTCCCTCCTCCTTGTGCACGGGGTCACTGCATGTGCCTGTGTGTGCAGCCAGAGATCACATCTATGGGTCACATCTGTGGGAAGATGTGGACACTGGCCTGCCAAAGTCCACTAACCTGAACCCCAAACCTTTCTCCCTTCCTGCTCTGCAGGGAGGAACAATCCTCCTCTGAACTACACGGAGCACCCAATGCTCAGCCCTGCAGTGAGGTCTGCAGTGAGGGCACTGATGTGGAGGGGTTAAACAGAGAACCCTCTGCCCCTGCTGTCCCCGGGCTCCCCCATATCCCCCACCCCACAGCCTGGGGCCAGGCCTGCTGGTTTGCTCAGCGTCACCACGTGCCTGCGCGTGAACAGCAAAGGAAATGTGGATTTGATTTTAGAAAAGAAACCCAGTGCCTGTGCCAGGGAATCCTTCCTGGGGTCTGAGAGTCCTGCCTTCCCATCACCAGATGCCCCACTTCCCAGAGCCCACTGGTTGCTGTTTGCCAAGTGACTGAAATCTTCAAGTTCTTTAGTCACAGAATCACAGACTGGTTTGGGTTGGAAGGGATCTTTAAAGGTCACCCAGTCCAAGCCCCTGCAGGGACAGGGACATCCCCAGCTAGAGCAGGGTGCTCAGAGCCCCGGCCAACCTCCCCTGGGATGGTTCCAGGGATGGGGCAGCGACCACCTCTCTGGGCAGCCTGGGCCAGGGGGTCACCACCCTCAGCATAAATGATTTCTTCCTTCTCTCTACTCTAAATCTCCCTCTTTTAGTTTCAAACCATCACCCTTTGTCCTGTCACAACAAGTCCTGCTATAAAGTCCCCCCCAGCTCTCTGCCAGGCTCTCCCCAGCTGGAGCCTTCTCCTCTCAGCTGCCCCAGCCCAACTCTCTCCTGCTGGGCTCCCAGCAGAGGGGTTCCCCCCTCGGGGCATTGCTGGGGCTCCTCTGGCCCCGCTCCAGCAGGTCCCTGGCTCTGCTGTGCTGAGGACTCCAGAGCTGCCCCAGCACTGCAGGGGGGTCTCACAGAGCTGGCAGAGGGGCAGGATCCCCTCCCTGCCCTGTGCCCACCCTGCTGGGGGGCAGCCCAGGGCACAGTTGACTTTCTGTCCAAATCTGCCCATCTTGCCTACCAAGACTCCTTCAGCCCATATCTGCACCCCAGATTTAGCCATCTGAAATCCTGGGGATGCTGCGTATGAACACAGATTTTTTGGGGAGGATCCTCAGGTTAGGGGGAAGGGAGAGAAACAAGAGAAGCAAAGGAGGAAGAGCCCCAAGGTCCCACTGCACTGCACACGACAGAGCAGCAGAGCTCTGCGGATGCTCCAGTCCCATGCAGGTGCCACTCGTGCTGTCCCCACTCCACGGGACAGAAGCCATCCCTGCCTCCTCGGGGAAGCCCAGCAGGGTCTCAGCACCCCTCCCTCCTGGGCAGGACCCCACGCAGGGCACAGGGTCTGCTTCACTCTGAACCCCCTGGAGCCAGGTCAAGGTATCCAGACCAACGTGCCCAGACCCCCTGCATGGTCAACCCAGCAGGACAGGAGCCCTCCAGCCTCCCTGCAGCTCAGGTGAGACCGTTGGAGCAGCACTGGCAGGGATTTACATCCCTCCAAAAATAATTAGGGGAAGAAAAGTGCCCGTATTAATAGGAGCCTCCATCGAGAGATGAACCACAACAAATGCCTTGCATGCAGGAAGTTTATTTAACAATGCTCCCATTGTACACCCCAAGAGCACGTTTGTCTTCATTAGTGCAGTAATTCATTATATGGCCTCTCTAACATTCAAATCAGAAGGAAGAATATTAAAAAAGTAATTATACTTTTCAAAGTAAGGCTTTATGGGTAAATTGTATGCAAATCGCTGTCTAAATCAGGGCGGCATATCTTAAGCAGATCTAAAAGTTGCAAAGGCTTCCACGGCATCATTGATATGTAATCAACCTAGATGTATGATTCTGCTCCTTACTTAGGCAAATTTGAATGGCAATCCTCAAGTAGGTAATTGGTATTTATCACAATGGCTGATTTGGAGAAGCTATAATCTTGTTACGGGTGGGACCGGCCTGTCATAAATCAAGCTGCTTGGAGGTTACTGCAAGACTCTGTCACATTTTTGTTTCCAGATGCTTTTAATCACCTTTTTTAACCTTCACCACGTTTGTAGTACGGGTAAATAACCTTCAGGTCTTTGAAGGCCTCTTCTGCAGGTGGCTGTGTGTGGAGGGGAATGGCCCTCGTGCCATTTGTCCACCCAGGGATGACAGCCCCTTTTCTCTAATCAGCAGAGTTTAATGAGATTTTTTTTCTTTTTTTTCTTTTTTTTTTTTTCAAAAATAGCACTAGGAATAAAACATGAAATTGATCATTTATGTGCACCAGGGAAATCATGTCATTTGGAAAATAGCTTAACAGGATTGGATGGTTCAGATTTACTGCCCTGTCTGCAGTTGCCATCCCTGGGGAACAGGGAGGGGAGACCAGAGGCCATCCTGCAGGGTGCTGTGGAACTGTGCATGGGTGGAGGATGCCCACCCACGTACCCCTGGGGGACAAATGCCTCCAACCACCTTGTGTCCCTTACAAATCCACGCTTCTCAGGCATTTGATGCTGGGTGGAGGTGCTCAAATCCCTGCCCCAGGTCCTGGGGATGCAGCAGGGCTGGCTGGCTGCACTGGGGAGCTGCAGGGGCTGGCCCAGCCCTGGGATGGGGGGGCTGGAACTCATAGGACCATGCAGCTCCCTTTCCCTAAATTCATTCCCCTGGGTCTTCACTGTGACAGCAGCATCTGTGCAGTCCTGTCACTGTCACACAGCACTGGGAACAGCAAGGTCCCACCTTGGAGGCTGTAAGCTTCTCTGAGGGTCCCTGGGTTCAGTTGCTGGGGCAGTGCAGGGTTGGCCATGCTGCTGAGGGACCACCAGCCCCTGGTCCTCACCAAGGTTTGGGAATGGACGAGGTTGGGTGCAAGGAGGAGTGTGCCTCTCCTCTGGGCAAGGGAGGGACAAGGTGCCTGAAATGCCAGGGGCCAGTTCTGCCCAACCTCAGAGGCACCCAGGCACCATGGAGCCTATAGAAAACTGCTGCAAGGCTGAGGTCACCCGAAAGAAGACAAGGGTCCCTCTTTTCTACACTCTGGGACTTGACTCTGATGTCTGCACAGCTCCTCTGTGCTGACAGCTACACAGAGCTCCTCCTGTCATAGACTTGGGCATTCCCAGGTGTCCCCCACCCACAGGAGACACCAACATCTCCACCTTCTGCTAGGAAGCAGCTTCAGTGCACCCATCCCCAGCACCACGGGTGTGGATGAAGCTCTGTCAGCTCTGAGCACCCACCCAGAGACAAGACCCCTGCTCCTCTTACTCGTCTGAGTGCTGGGTGGGTTTGGCACTTCCTTTCAGCACACACAGAAACAGCTGCTCCAGGAGACCATGGCTCATGGGCAAGGAGAGCTGCATCTTCCAAACACTCCCTGTGCCAGAGGCTTCTGCAACCAGCCCAGCAGACCCTGTCCAAGCTCCCAGTGCTTGAGCCCTTGCACTAAGCTCTCTGCAGCAGCTGTAGATCTGGGAGCATTCCAAAAGGTTGTTGGGGAATCACAGCAGACCAAAAAAAATACACCCAAACTTTCAAAATGTCCAAAGTGACTTGAAGAGGACTCACAAGGGTGAAATGATTCCTGCTAGTTATTAATGCCACACTGTTTGTTCCATGCTCCTGCAGAGTGCTCATGTGCCATGCAGAGGTGAAAAGCAGACACAGAAAAGCCTGGTGGAAATCCATCTTCTCCAGCAGAAGCTGATTGTGGAGCTGAAACAGGGCACCACGGGGCACCGTGAGCCACAGGAGCTCCAAGCGTTTTAGGCACTGGAGGAATGAACATTTTCTTCACCCCCTTCCTGGTTTTTTTTTTGGAAGGGGGCAGAGAGGTTAAATTTTTCTGTGTCAGTGACACAAGAGACTCCAGCACACGACACTGCGTGTCAGGGCACGTCACAACAGCATCCAAACATTCTATCTTCCTGATGAGGCTCCTGCCATCCGTTTGGAGAGTGACTGATCCCATCTGCAGAACGTGGAAGTTTCTCTGCCCTCTTTGCAAGGCAGAGCTGCCAGGGGAAGCACCATTCCATATTCTATTTAGGACACCAAGCCTTAATCCCATTAGAAGATTCACAGCGTAGCCAGCCTGAGATAGAGAGATACTTGCATGGCTAGATGGATTTCTCCTGCAACACCTTCACTGCATGTTGCATGAAGCCATTTGGAAAAAGAAAAACAAAACCAAACCTACCATCTTCCCAGCTCCTCTCTAAGAGCTTCTCTCTCCCTCTAATAGAGTTTAGTGCCAGGTTTTATAGACTGCTCATGCTGTCGGGAATGTTTGCTGGTATTCTGTTAACTTGATGCTTGGCTGTTCCAACACTATTCATTTAAGGCAAGCATCTGGCATGTAGCAACAAGATGGTTGAGAGAATAAAATTAGGCAAGTTTATGTGATTAACCATAGCTAGGAGCCAGCATTGGTCTCGGTGTATAGAAGGTTGTAACAGAACCTGTAGGTTCCTTATGGAATAGAGTAAAGCTGCATTCACAGGTTGGGAGCACCCAGGGGACACACACCTTTGGGTGCTGCTGCCAAGGGCTCCCGAGAGGGTACTGGCAGTGCAGTCCTGCTTGGGGCTGGGGGAGAGAGAAGGCACAAGGCTTCAGAGCACGGGTGGTGGCATCACAGGATGGTTTTGTTCAGCCCTCAGCCTGAACTAGCATGGGAAATGAGAACCTGGCCACCAAAAGTGGGAGCTATGTAAGGTCAGGATAGCCACCCTTCATCCCCATCTCACTCCTTGGTACACCTCTGTGCACCCTACCAATAGGGGCTGCTGCCCAGCAGGAGAGGCTGAGGTCCCCCCATTTTATCTAGACCAAAAAAACCAAAAACCTAGACTACTGGAAGTCTCCTCTGCCTTGTTTTGGAGCACGGGTGGTGGCATCACAGGATGGTTTTGTTCAGCCCTCAGCCTGAACTAGCATGGGAAATGAGAACCTGGCCACCAAAAGTGGGAGCTATGTAAGGTCAGGATAGCCACCCTTCATCCCCATCTCACTCCTTGGTACACCTCTGTGCACACTACCAACAGGGGCTCCTGCCCAGCAGGAGAGGCTGAGATCCCCCCATTTTATCTAGACCAAAAAACAACAACCTAGACTACTGGAAGCCTCCTCTGTCTTGTTTTGATGTGATGGCAGGAGGCAGCCTGAGCCCTGACCCTGGCCAGGGATGAGCATTTCCCAAAACACGTGTTCAGCCCTGGTCTGCAGGGGCACAGTGGGGCATATCCTCAACAGCACCACAGCAGGCTCCTGCTCATCCCTCCATCTCTGGGGGGCCACCACAAACCCCAGGCTGGAAGCTCCTGGGGCTGGGGATCCCTCTGGGCAGCTGAAGACCTTCATTTGGTCTCTTGCTGCTCAGCATCCCAGCAGCAGAGCTCGTGTTTAAACCAGGAGCCCTGATGATGCTGCCAGACCAGAGGGTCTGGGGTCCATGCTCTCTGCAGGCCCAGAGGTGTCTGTAACACAGGCACAGAGCAGGGAGATGGGTTTCCAAAAAATTAAAAGTAAAGAAAGGAAATGCACACGCTCAGCTGAGCCATTCAGTTCTGCCAGTGTCAGGCTGTTTAATTTTGGCTTTCGTGCCATTGCATTTCTTACCACAGTTCAATAAAATTTGAAAGAAAAAGTCATCCTGAGCTGAGGAAAGAAGCACTTATGCTGCTGTTAAATTATAATTCCAATTTATTCCTTTCTTGCAAAAAAGTTTTAGTTTTGAGGTATAGTGCCTTGCTGAAGAAAAAGAAGAGGATGGAAAAAATCCCACTGCCTGGTCTCAGCTCTGGATCTCTCCTGGTCCTGCCTGAGTATGATGCTGGTCAGGAGATCCAGCCACCATCTACCATGCAATGGAGCAATGATTGATAACCCTGTAATAACTGACCCAGAAAAACACACCTGCAATCTTCCCCCACTGAAGACTGCCTACATCAGTCACATCCGAGTGTTTAAATGCCTCACCAGCCTTTACAGCAGTTAATTGACCCAGGTCAGATGAAATGGAGTTCCCGAGGCTGCTGGAGAGGTCTCTGCTGGGCAGGGCACGGCCGTGGCTCTGCCCCGGGCTGCAGTCGCTGCTCACTCGCTGGTCCCAGGGGCTTTCCTGGGCTCTCCATCCACAGGCAGTGTTCCCACAAGGTGCTGTTCTCACCTCTCCACCCCAGTGCTCTCCCCTTCCCCACCTCCCCAGCACGGCTCTGCTCCCGGGTGCAGAAGCCTCTCCCTGCTGGCAGCCCCCACCTCTGGTGGGTGACCCACGCTGCAGCCTGAAGGTCAGAGGCTGGGAGCTGGGAAAGAAGGATTTTCCAAGTGAGACCAAACGGTGGCCAGGAATTCTTAAATAAGCTCTGAGAACAGCTCTTTTCTCATTACAAGTGAACTGTGTGCTGAGCTCTGGGGTGGGTCTGTCTGTCTGTCTGCCTCTCTGTCTCCCACAGCCCTCCAACTAGGTTATCTATTTACCTATCTATTTACATGTATTTCTTTTCCCAGTGAATTATGTCAGGGAGGCAGTAAAGTGTTATGTATTTGCAAGCCCCATAATCTTTAAAAGCACAGTGATGCATGCTCCAGATGAGAAAAGAGCCTCCATCCAGTATGTTAATAGATAGCATTAGGGCAATAATGAAAAGCACTTGAGACAAGTAAGCCCCTATCAAAAGCTGAGTAATAGAGATGCACAGAATGAATCACAATGCACCTCCTCTGCAAAAGATATTAAGATGTCTGCTTTAGTGCAGGGTCTATTCACTCCAACAGCTGCTTCATTTCTCTGATTAAAATGGGAGTGGGGAGAGCTTTTCCAGCCATTTCCCCCTGCATGCAGTGCCCTACCCACAGACACCCACACTGCAGATGCAGCACAGCCTGGCCACGCAGAGGGTGGGACACGCACCTCACGCGAGGACATGAGCTACAGAGGCACATTCTTACACACCAACACGTGGCAACTGCATCTTCTCCCATGCCTGCAGCTCCCAGGCACCAACGGGCACCTTCAGACTTTGTCCTCCACACGGCTACAGCCCCCCACGAGCAGACCCTCAACACATCCCTGCACCCCTGGCTCTTTGACTCTCTCTTCCCCACCGCGGGTCTGGTAATCCCAAACCCTCTGGGACTGCACGATGGGGACCTGGCTGCAGGGAACCTCTCCCCCCACTGGTTATGGCCATGAACTCAGGTCCTCATGAGCAGTGAGCAGGGGAAGCCAGGCTGGGGGCTGTGGGGGAGATGAGGGTCGAGCATCCAGGATGCAGAGGAACCTTAGAATCATAGAATCAGAGAAAGTCTGGGATGGAAGGGACCTCCAAAGGTCATCTAGTCCAACCCCCTCCTCTGTCATAAGCAGGGATATTTCCAACTAGATCAAGCTGCTCAGAGCCTCATCCAGCCTGACCTTGAATGTCCCCAGGGATGGGGCCTCCACCACCTCTCTGGGCAACCTATTCCAGTGATCTATCACCCTTATGCTGAAGAACTTTTTCCTCAAGTCTGACCTAAATCTGTCCTTTTCTAGCTCAAAGCCATTACCCCTCGTGCTGTCCCTCCAAACCCTTGTGAACAGTCCCTCCCCTGCTTTCCTGTAGCCCCTCTCAGGCACTGGCAGGTCGCTCTAAGGTCCCCCCAGAGCCTCCTCTGCTCCAGGCTGAACAGCCCCAACTCCCTCAGCCTGTCCTCCCAGCAGAGCTGCTCCAGCCCTCCCAGCATTTCTGTGTCTCCTCTGTACATGCTCCCATAGCTCCACGTCCTTCTGGTGCTGGGGGCTCAGAGCTGGACACAGACTCCAGGGGAGGTCTCCCCAGGGCAGAGCAGAGGGGCAGGATCCCCTCTCTCCATCTGCTGCCCACGCTGCTCTGGATGCAGCCCAGGATGGGATTAGCCTTGCTGGGAGGTAAGACACCAGCCATGAACAGAGGTGTTGGCAGCTGCAGGAGGGGTGAGCAGACCCACAGTGGGATCACGCTGGAGATGCCAGGTACTGAAAGCACAGAGGAGACAGCTCCACTGCAAGGTCTGCAAGGGCTCTCTGGTGTCCTGGACTGGACCCGTGGATTTAGCAGCCACCAGCAAGTGTTTGATGCCATTACTGAACCTTGAGACACCATCTGGGAGATGACACACAGCCAAGAGCCAGGCCCTGATCTGGGGACACCAGTGGGAAGGGGATAAACCAATGCCAGGAGGATGATGAGCTGCTGGTACATTTTACAGCCACCCTGGCAGTGCCAGCCCAGCCCTCACCATGAGTACCACAGGCTTCAGAGCAGGAACATGAAAGACAGGACCAGAGGTCTGAGCCACAGGTCTGCCTTGTGCTCTGGGCTCCCATGAGAAGCTCTTGGCCACGCTGCAGCCTGATGGGACCCAGAGGAGCTGTGCAATACTCCACCTCCAAGCTGGGGGCTTGTGAGGGTCTTCCTGGGGTATCACGAGACCTCATAAGACCTGTCCCAGTCTCACTGCTCTCCCAGGGCATGGCATAACACTGAGAAGCATCCTCAGATGCACGTTACCAGCTGCACCAAACCCCTGGCTTACACCCTGGGCGAGGCTGCTGCAAGAGCAGGAGATTGAGACAAATAGCAGGAATATGCAGCCTGATGGTTACTAACAGCCATAAACAGTTGGGATATTATGTCTGTGATCAGCTTAGGCTCATTTCTATTTACCAAAGACATACGTGGGGGTAAATCATTCCCCACTCTGTGGGCTTCTTGCACCTTCCCCACTAGCACTAGCAAGGACTGGTGTTGCAAGGGCAGTGGGAAAGCCTGGTCCATCCCAGTGGTTCTCCAGCCCTTGTCTTGTGCAGTGAGCAGGGATACGTTGCTAGCCCCAGCAGGGCTGGGCCTCTCCCTCCCCCCTGCTCAGGGACATTGCTTCCTCAGGTTTTGGAAGCAGCAGCCAGAAAGAGCAGATGGGCACCAGTGGTGACAAAAGTGCCCCTGGCTGTGGCAGGGAATAGTCCTGGGGAGGCACAAGCCCTCTGGCAAGGGGGAGAGGAGCTCAGGAGGGGAGCAAAGGACTGGCAGAAATGGTGCAGAGCTGCACTGAGGTCCTGCACCCCCTGCTCCCCCAGTGCCCCCGATGCCCAGGCTGCTGCTGCTGAGCTTCTTCAAGCCTTGTGCAACAAGCTGGAGAGAGGAACTGCCCTGATGACAAACGCCAGAGGAATGCCCTAACCAGCTGAGAGGAGCAGCACAGCCAGTGCCCTGGGCACAGAGCAGCAGGATCCACGCGGGTCCCACGGCCGTAGCTCCACCCTAGAGCTGGGACTGGGGGTGCCTGAGCCCCACACTGGGACAAGGGCAGCACGCAGCCTGGGCTCTGCACAGCACCCTCACAGCCCACGCCAGCTCTGCCCGCCCGCTCAGCACCCCTTTGGGCTGGAGGGGAGGCAGGATGCCCAGCACGTGGGCAGCCACAGGGGGAGGTGGGCAACTGGAAAAGGCTGGTACCTCTGTGGGGCTCCAGCTGGGAAGGGTAACTGGGTTGTCCTCCTTGCTCTGCCCAGGGGGTTTCAGGAGGAATGGAAAAGGATTTTTCCCCATTTCTCAGCTTTTTCAGTGCCCAGGACAAGTGCTTGCTGCGGGGCTGCACACAGAGACCCTCCCCAGGGAGTCACCTGGGCTCAGATGGTGGGTGCATGGCCCAGGCAAGACAGGCTCCCTCAGGCCTCGTGCAGCACTTACATGGGTGGCTACAGAGCAGCATCTTGGGGACGTTTCTGAGGCCTGGGGCTCAGCTCCAGAGGAAGATGCTCCAGGATCATTTTCTCTGCTGAACTGTTCTGGGAGTCGGACCAGCCTCCCAGGAGCACAGGACCTGAGAGCTTTGCCAGGTAGAAAGTGCAGTGAGGGACACCTCACAAGGTGGTGGGAACAGAGCAGGCATCTCCATTCACATTCCCAGTTCCAGGTTCTAACACCCACCCCAAAGCTGAGCACGCTGTGCCTCCCCTTGTGCAGACAGGTTGTCCCCATGGTCCCTGCTGAGCCATCCTCCTGGAGGCAAGGTGGCAGGGGTGTGCCATGTTCTCCAGGGAGCCCTGCTCAGGAGATCAGCAGAGCCTGGCTTCTCATCCTCCTTCAGTCCTGCTCCCCCAGACCTCACTGCCATGAGTCAGTTCCTGTAAACCCTGCACAGCAGCTCAGGGTGCCCTGGGTGGGTCCCTAGAGGGAGTCCCACTGTCCTGGGCATGGTCTGCCCGGTGCTCCTGGGGACAGGCTGCATTACTGGGAAATTTCTGTAGCCACCCAAGAGCAAAGGAGACCAAAAGAAGGGAAAAGCTCACATGGGATGAGAAACACCAAGCAGAGGAAGCAACTGATATGGTGCTCATCCAGCTCCTGAAGATGGTGCAGGTGCAATCACACACCTCTGGGACCTCCCAGAGCATCTCCAGCCACTCAGTAACCCAGTGCCTGCAGCCTGGTCCGTGAGCATCCCAGCATCAGCCGTGACCAAGGCAGGTAAATCCTGGGGAGATTTGCAAAGATCTGGCCGGTCATCAGGGAGCTGCAGCTAGAGAGCAAAGTGTGAGCAGTTTGACAGCCTGTCACACGCCGGGTGCAGGGCATCAAACCTCCCCGTGGTCTCCTTTCCCCTGTGCACGCTGCCAGCAGCCAGCACTCACACTGCCAAGCCCTCCAGGGGTCTCAGAAGTCTCCACCTGGCACAAAACCCTGGACAAGCAGGGGAGGAGGCTGCCATCTCCACTGGCACCTCCGAGCACGTTGCCAGATGCCCAGGAAAAGGCAGCGAGGCCTCAGCAGGGAGCTTCAGCGCCGCGTCTGCTGCTGACTGCCAAAATTAACATCACTGACAAAAGGCATGATCCTGAAATTGCACCACCAAACAGATGGATTGCTGGAGTATGAGAGGCCTCGTAATGGAAAAGATGAGTAATTCAAGGAGAGAGTCTAGTGCCAGCTATCCAAGTGCTTGGCTGCTGTAGCAGGCTGGGAACCTGGAGTACTGCCTGTCGCAGGGCTGGATTCCTCCAGCTCTCCAACAGAACCTGCTGGGGCCGTGCTAGCAGGAGGTGCCATGCACTGAGCCTGGGCAGCTGCCCTCACCAGCCCGAGGAGAGCTGTCCCCACGGCCTGAGCCCCACGGTGTGGAGCAGTGACCATGTGCTCACACCCCGTGCACTTGTGGTGCCTCCAGAGCCGCTGCCGTTTCCCTCTGCAGCCAGCCAGGATCCGTGGAATATCCAGCTGGCTTTTGTCCAGCAGAGGGAAAGGGGGTGATCAGAGTGCCTCTGTGCTGCTCCGCTTTAAACATGCCAACAAAACGCCTCCCAAAAACAACCCCCAGCCACCAACTGGCTCTTCAAGCACCCAGTTCTCAGCAAAAGCCTCACGCTTGGACCTGTGGGAGCTGGCTCGGTCCTTCGCTGCGAAGTGACTCACGAGAAGATCAGAGGAAGGGTGGCTTTCTTCTGGCTCTAGTCAGTGAGATGATGAGAACAGGGACAGGCCCCCTCCTCTAGCCACTGCTGCCCTTGCTGTCCAGGAGCATCCTCACCGCAGCCCACGGGGCTCGTGCTGGGCTGAGGAGAGGGGCTGGGATCCAGCACCCTGCTCCCGGGGAGAGCCTGGATCCTGCCCACACAGCTACACTGGCTTTACAGGCACAGCAGAGAAACAGGCACAACCCTACCCTCTAAAACAAGCAGCACCCAACCCCACTGCCTCCACCACAGCCCACCCTGGCTTGTCATTACACCTGGGATAATGGTTTGGCTGGGTTTTTTTTTTCTTTTTTAAGCACAAACACACTAAAAAAAATCGATTTTTTCAGTGCTCTGGCTGTTGCTACATGAATTTCACACGGTGAGTTTATACTGAACACCTGAAACTAAACTTAATGTGGAAGAATGAGTTTTTTAGCAGAACAGTCGGACTGTTCACGTTGTCCAGCCCTGGAGGTCCCCGGGGCCAGCAGCCCCTCCAGCAGACACGTCCTGTGCTGCCATGCCCTGAGGCCACGCTGGGCCACACAGGGATGTCAGGAGCAGGGTGTGACTGCAGCTCCTGAGGCCACCATGGCTGGGCAGGGGGTTGTTCTGCAGCAAGTGCTGCACGGCCCGTGCCCTGCCCAGCTCCCACTGCAAGTCCATCCGACACGTCGGCAGAGAGTTTAGATAGTTCAACATTTGGGCTTGGCTGCTCCACCCTTCTAAAGCTCCTGGAAAAAAAGGCACTGCAGCCCCCGAATCCACTGGCCAGAGCTTCCCCAGGGCCAGGGAAGTGCCTGGGTGCTGCAAAGGCACTTTGTGTGAGTAGCACCAGCCTGCCTGGCTGTGGCGTGTTCAGTGTTCCACGGGCAATGCGTCATTTAATGTGATTTACTGACTGCAATCCCCTGGTTTGTTTTCTCCGTGTGTGAGGCTGTAGGGGGATTGGGAGCTCGCTGGGTTCCTCGCCTCCCCGAGCCCTGGGGTGAACGGCAGCATCCTTTGGGCTCTGGTAAACACACCCTCAGCAGATGGGGAGCAGGAGATCAGGAGCCCCATGAATCTGAAGAGGGTGGACGTGGGCAGGAGCTGAGTGTGAGCACACGTGGTCCAGGAGAGAGCAGAGCCCCACGGGGCTGGTGGGGCACGAGGACTTGGGGGCAACACTCCTTGGCACCCCAGCATGTCTCTGCACCTCTGTCCACAGCCTGCGACAGGACAGGGACCAAAGCTGCTCTCCCACCCATCTCTGCAGAGGTAAGTGCTGTGTACCAGAGAGCAAAACCGAGACCTATATGTTTAAACTGGCAAGTTCTGTGTTTGTCATCGAGCTGTAAAATGATACCCTAACAGATGAGGACAGGAACTTCTTGGAAGGCTCGAGCACAGACAGCAGGAGTGGGGGAATAGCATTTTGCTTTATTTCTTTACATGCAATCCAAGGTTGTTTTTTTTTTTTTTTTCTTGCAGCGTTATATTTTTCTATCCAAAAATGGTGATGAGACTGCCAGCTCTCAGAGGCAAGCACTGCCGCTCAGTTCGAGGGCTTGTGCAGAGCCTGACACCACAGGGTGGGGGGTCTCTAGCTGGGATACAGTTAAACGCACAAATAATAAACACCAGGCTTGAAGGGTAATGAAAAAGCAAAACAGTGACTGGGAGCAGTGTGACTACGTGTGTCGGCGTGTGCACGGGCATTAGCAGAGAGCCTGCATCCAAAATGAACGCCTCACACCAGCTATTTCCAGCTGACTAGCTACATGGGGATGCAGGAGACATTACAGCCATGCAGATGATACCGAGCAGCAGGCTTTTTTTTTTCCCCTTCTCTGTGCTGCATTGTAGGAGAACATGTGCTTAAACTAGCAGCCGGCTCCTGTTTATCTCTAGAAAATAGTACCTGTTTCCGTGGGTGGATAATTTTAGTTGAATGAGAAAATGCTGCTTTTCTTTGGGTTAATGCCATGTGCTGGTTGAGATCCTGCTCGCAGCAGTAACTTTGATCAGGTGCTGCGTGGTGGGCAGACAGCCACTGGGCTTGGCGAGTCCTCCCCGGGTTATTTATCACACAGAAGTGGTGCCTCTTTGGCTGGCTGTGGATCCTGTGCAAGGTTACGGGGCTGGAGGAGGGGTGTAGGGCACAAAGCAAATGTCGACTTTCTTTCTGCAGTGCCATGCACGGACTGTCAGGAGATGGAGTGTGTGGAGCAACAAGATGCTTATGAGCTACTGCTGATATTGAGCATGTTCTTTTTTTTGGCTTAAATTAGGGGAAAATCCTTAACAAAACCAGAAAGGTTGATTCTCCAGTCCTTCTGTGAGATGCCAGGCACCATCAGAGCTGCATTTCAGCTCTCAGTTTATCCTGAGGCAGCACAAATGATTGAACAACTGAGGTGTCCCCAGGAGAATGTCAGAGATGGAGCTGGGCTCGGGGGCACTGACCCAACGTGGTCCCTGCCCACCCCTCAGGCTGCTCTGCATCCCCTCGGCCTCTCCAAACGGGCAGCCTTGAGAAGTGGGTGAGTGGGCTGGGAAGACAGGAGAGTAGGGACCACGTTCATTGCTCGGGGCTTCAGGAAGGAGCTGCCCTGCTGCAGGTGCCCTTCAGCGAGCTGTGAGGTGTGCTGGAGTCAGTCCTGCACACCCAACGCTGCTGGGCCCTTGGCAGGTCAGCGTGGCCAGCTGAGCACTTACCCCCCTGAGACTTTGTCCTTGTGGTGCTTTATGGCCATGGCCACGTCCCCATGCAAGCACAGACAGTCCCAGGGAGGTCACAGCCTGCCCAGCTGGATGGCAGAAGAGCTTCAGGGAAGGGAGACACAGGTTTCCCACTCCTGAGGGCTCTCTCTGAAGGGCACACATCATTTTGTAAATGCCTGGGAGGGAAGGATGAAAAACCTCTGATCCTGGAGTCAGGAGGGCTGTAAGAACACTTGGAGTGAAGGTAAAGCACCAGTGAGAGTGGAACAACCACCCTCAAGTCGGTCACAGCCTGCCCAGCTGGATGGCAGAAGAGCTTCAGGGAAGGGAGACACAGGTTTCCCACTCCTGAGGGCTCTCTCTGAAGGGCACACATCATTTTGTAAATGCCTGGGAGGGAAGGATGAAAAACCTCTGATCCTGGAGTCAGGAGGGCTCTAAGAACACGTGGAGTGAAGGTAAAGGATGAACAACCATCCTCAAGTCAGGTGGTGGATGAAAGACAAGAGAAGAGGGCATTGATATCCTCCTACAGAGATGTTCATCCATCGCAGAGTGAAGATCAGGTTATGGAGCCCAGGTTGTGTCTTCAGCCCTCACTTCACAGCTTCCTTTCATGTGCTGAAAGCCAAGCACGGTCACGAGGTGGGGCCATGAGGCAAAGCTCAGCCAGTCCAGGGCTCCCAGGAACCACACAGTGGTGACAGTGATGGGAGATCATGGAGACCATGAGGAGTTCATGGGTAGCTGATGTGGTACAGATTGGTGGGGACTTAGAGGGCCAATTTCTGGATGCTTGGGGGCTGTGGTGTGGAGTGCTGTCACAGGAAGGACATGCCAGGTTTTCGGACTCCGCTGTGACTGTCACAGTGCATGGATGTGTTGGTCCCACTGGTTGTCCCAGGTCTCACAGGTGGCTTCTTAGAAGGGACATGCTGGTCTCTGTGCTCCAGGACAAGCTGTCTGAAGGAGCCTTAAACATCCAGTCTGCCAGTCCCTCCACAAAACTACATGTTGGTGCAGGCAAGGTGGTCCAGGCAAGGCGGCTTCCAGGTACCAGCGACCATCAAGAGAGAGCTACCAGCACAGGTCAAAAACACACTGGAATTGTGGGGTTGGGGCCATCAGACCTCCATCCCACACCATGCTGCTTCTACCCACACTTCACAGCTCCTCAGGGACGCGCCGAGGGGACAAGACAAGTGGAACATCACAAGTAGGGCAGTGTGTTGTGCTTTGGGGCAGGGAGATCCCAGCACCGAGCTATGGGCTGGGTGCTTAAAAAGCCTGACACAGCTGGGCTCGAAGCCAGGGCACCGTGCCCTGCCCTCAAACTGCTCAGCCCAGAGCCGCCCACGAGGGCAGCAGGGGACACACTCCTCAGTGTCCTTGTCCAGCACTCATGGGCCAGCAGTCTTTGGATACTGAGGTCGTGTTTCAGACCTCGGGGTTTAAAAACCCTCTGGGCGACTTAACAGGCACAATTAAAAATGTGTCATTGAGAGCAGCAGCTTGCCACAAACAAAGCACAGGGCAGGGACACAAAACCCTAATGCCAACGACCCTGTGGCATCGTGTCTCTGTGCCAAGGGCTCGTGGTGGAGGGACCCTGCTGCCGGTGCTCATGCTCGTGGGTGTGCAGGTGGGCATGTGGGGGGGTCTGTGTCTCAGCACCCTTGTCTGGGTGAGCCTGCAGGGCCCCTGCAGGGCCCCTCTGCCATGCCAAGGTGAGGGACAGCTAAGGGTATCGCTGGGCTTGAGCACAGAGCTCCGTGGGCTAACCAAAAACAGATGTATAAAAATAAACAGAAATACTAGAGATGTGATTACCAAGGAAACGCATTTACATACAGGAAAACGGCCAAAATGACTGTCGGTTACTTCCTTTATTTATTTGCATTTATAGAAGTGCTCCCACCCAGAGATCTGGGCTGGGTCATGCTCAGACTGCAAGAAATGGAGCCCGCTGGACCCTTGTCCCATCACCTGCCACTCACCTCCAGCTACCTCCACGCCCACGGAGCAAAGCAGCCGCTCTCGGACGGGGCTCAGCCTATGCAATGACAGAGTTTTCCTTCATTTCCTTCCTTCGTTTTCCAGAGATTTCCCATCCACTTTCCTGGGATCCAGGGAAGGATTCTCTGGGCTCGCCGTGGGGCCTGCACCCAGCTCTGGGTGGCTGCAGGAGGGAATCGCTGAGAGCTGCCGGGGGGAGGTGACAGGGACGTTACTGGGGCAGGGACAGGGGGAATTTCTCGGTCCAGTTGCCAGCAGAGAACCTGAAGCAGGGAGATACAGGCTGAGGCAAATCAAAAGAGAAGCGTTTTAACTTGCAAGGATTGGAAATCAGAAGAGTGAATTTGGGTCACGCCAAAGCATTTGTTCTACAGGAAATGAAATGTTGTAAATGTTGCACAAGCCTTTCCTTTTCTCCCCTTCTTCTTCATTTTACTCCTTCTTTGGGGGGGCTTTTACAACAAAATGTTTCATTCAGAAAATGCACAAAGAAAACGTTTTAGTTGTCCTTTTCTTTTCCTGCAGCCATACACTGAATGCAGCCCTCACACCCAGCTTCAGCCGGGTGACAATGGCATCTGGGTGTCACCTACCAGCCAACAGCAATAGGATGCTGCACAGTGGCTGGAACTCTCTCAGACTGAAATCTTCACTCCAAATCTTTCACAGCAGCCACAGGAGTCAAGGCACTGACCAGTGACATGAGGGTCTGGCATGAAGACTCAGCTCTGGTGGGTGACCCAGCTCCACCCCAGCCCCCAGAAGGCTATGGAGATGCTGGGGTGCAGCAAGCTGAGACAACCTCGAGGTTCATGACATTCTGGGAATGACTGTAGAGAAGATTGCTTTGAGGACAAGATCTGTGCAGATTTTGGGGGGTTATGGTTATTTGTGGTGCAGCTTTGCCTAATGCAGGGGCATGCACAGTCTTCGGAGTGCTGGGTTCCACGCTGGAGATGCTCTGCTGTGGGGGAAGCAAGGAGGAGCACACGCCTGGCAGGACTGGCCCTGCTCTGGACCATCCACACCCACCAGCTGCGGGAAGGGACACAGAGGTCCTGAGGGCACTCTGCTGTCACTGAAGGAGACGTTTGGCTCCGTGGACATTTTGCTACTGCTGAGCTCCTGGTCTGTGCTGGGTCAAAGCTCCCGCTGGCTGCGTGGTGCCCCTGCAGGACTGAGGGATGGAGCAGTGGTGCCCAGCTGCAGAAGGAGGCTGGGTGAGGAGGCTGAGTCAGCAGTGCCCACCGCGGTGCCCACGCCAGCCTCCCGCGGCAAAGGGCAGCTGGAGGATGACACAGTTTGCTGCTCTGCTCTTGCGCTGCCTCTGCCAGGTAATTAGAGCTGACAGGGTGTGTGCAGAGCTACCGAGAAATTGCCCACACACCTAAGGTGTGGTGGAAGTCAGGAGGAGAAGCAAAACCTTCCGCCTGACCTAGATGCAGAGGTGCTGCCCAGCAGCAGCAAGAGGAGGAGGTGGAGAGGAGGAAGTGAGTGACGAAACACATCTGCGGGCAGAGCCAGAGCCCACCCTTCCGTGGAGAAGGGGCTGCAGCACCCCCAGATCACGCTGGAAGGGGAAGGCAGAGCGGCTCCCAGAGCAAGGCAGGGAGCTGGGCGGGAGTGCCTGTGCACAGCCGGGGAGCCGGGGGCTGGCAGGGTGACACACTCGGTCTGAGTCAGCCCCGTGACGCTGCCAGGCGAGCGGCTGTGGCAGCAGGAGCCTCACGTGGGGGACGAGGCAGGGAACGCCCCGCTGCCCACCCGCCCCTGCGCCCGCGGGGCGACGACAGGGAACCGGCCCCTCCGCCTGGAAGCTGGGTGCCAAGCACTCATGGCTTTGGACAAGCAGCCTGGGCCATGCTTTGCTCTCCAGCCCTGCTGGGGGCTGCCGCGGGGGCTGCCAGGCTGGGCTGGCTCAGGGCAGAGGGGCTGGGGCACTGCTGCCAGGAAACGTGCCAGCATCAATGGGTTGCCCAGGGAGGTGGTTGAGGCCCCATCCCTGGGGGTCTTTAAGGCCAGGCTGGATGAGGCTCTGGGCAGCCTGATCTAGTGGGAGGTGTCCCTGCTCATGGCAGAGGGGTTGGAACTGGGGGATCCTTGTGATCCCTTCCAACCCTGACAGATTCTGATCTGTTTTGGCAGAGGACTTTGGAGCCCTGGTGGCTCGGTGGTTGGACTTGATGATCTTGGAGGGCCCTTCCAACCTAAATGATTCTATGATTCTATGATCAAGGGGTCCTGCAGCCATCGACCCCACAGAGCAGGGCCGTGCCAGGGTGCAGCCTTGTTACACTGCCCAGTCCAGTTGCCAAGCTTGGCAAGCAGCTGGAGAATAGAGATTAGGGCCAGGATGCTCCTTTCCTCCCCTCCCACATCTTCTCAAGCTCACCCCCAATACCTACAGAAAGTCTGGAGGCTACAGCATGCCCCTGAGCAGAGGTACCCCAGTATCAGCACGGGTGGCACCCTTGCAGCCCAGAGGAAAGCAAAGCCCACGTGCCTGTTCCATCCTGACCTCGACCCAGCAAGTAACTCACCAGCCAAGTGCCACCATCTCACCAGCATCAAGCAGGCCAGTAGTCACTGCCAGCCTTGGCAACCTCATTATGAAGCAGGAGAAATTATTCCCAGTGCCACGCAGGCAGCCCCTTGCCTGAGTTTCTCTCTTGCCCACGGAAACTATAGATCTCCTTCCCTTGGTTTTTTCCTTACAGAGGCCCCACTCCAACCCTTCCTATTTGTGTCCCACCTCTCCTGGCCTCAGCCTCCTTCCCCACCTGGCATTGCCATTTCCTGCTGGCTTTCTGGCTGTGCCTGGCTCAGGACATGTCACCAGTGGGCACCTGGAGCTCTTCCCTCCAGCCCTTTCCTCCCACAGGGATGTAGCCTCCCAGCAGCACTGGCCACTTGTCCGTGCTTGCCCCCTGAGCCCCTCTGGCCAGGCAGCCTCATTATCTGATTTGTCTCATTTCTCAAAGCCTGCATGCCAACACCCAAACCTTGGGTAGGGACCAATTCGAGTCCACCCCAGTCCATTTAAGAGACACCAAATCAAATCACAGCAGATCACTCTGAGGTTATCATCAGGACCAAATTCTCCTTTTTTGCTTGACAGCATAACAAACTCTAAACTTGTCTCCTCTGTGTCTGGCTGGTAGAGCAATCTGAGTGGGATCAAGGATGTCTGTAGCACTTGTTCTCCCATCTATGCCCTGGAAGATATGTTCTCCCCTATCCATAGCTCCCAGGATTACTCATTCCTCCTGGATGAGGCCTTCTAATTATTCTATTTTATTGCTCATGTTCCTGGAATCAGTACAGAAATACTTGAACTGTTTCTGCCTGGTCTTATCTGAGCTCTCAGCCGAGGAGGTGCCGTCCGTTTGCTGGCTGGAGGCTCTGCCTGACGTCTGTTTTTGGCAAGGTAAGAGCTCTCCCGCTCCCTGCTGCTCTCTGCTCTTCCTTTCTTGGTTGCCCTGCTCCAGCTGACATGGAGATCCTCCCTGCCTGTGTGTATTCCAGACAGGGTGCAACTGAGGCCAAGAAAGGAGACACTCACTGAGACAGTCCCAAGACTCGTCCGCAGGGAACTTCTCTACTTATCTTCCTTCCTCCTGATAACCTCCTTTTAATATTATCCACTGCAGACTCACCCGTTGCAAGTTCTTTATCCACTTTAATTCTGTGATCCCATCTTCTCTGGGTTAGCTAATAATTTCCCATGGGTACTTTATCCGAAAGCTGGTTAAATCTAGACAGACACACTGCAACGTGCTGCCTCTGTGCAGAAGAGCCATGGCTTGCTTAGTCTCTGACAAGCTACCTTTGGAGAACTCACGTTGCATTTTACTCCATTTTTTCCATACAACTTAGTGACTTAACTGTTGTCCCATTTAACACAACCTCAAAAAACTTCCATGTAACGGTGGCCAGATTATCCACCCTGAGCTAGCAGGTTAAGAGAGATGCTTTATAGTCTTCAGTATGGTACCAGCTCCCTCGTGAACCATTTCCTCCAGGACTGAGGCAGAAGTGAGCTGTTTCCTCATGAAGTCAGTGCATTAAACTGTTGGACCTTTCCTCCCACCAAGGCAGTGGTCACTTCCAGTTCCATACCATCATTCCTGTGTTTAAAAAATGCATCCTCACCAACTCCAGGGCAGAGAGTTTGGGCAGTGTGAAGCCCTGGCAGCAGCATCTTCCCCTCACCCTCCCATACTCATCCAAGGCTTCTCTGCTCACAAAGCCCACTGACTGGCTGTGCCAGCTTCAGCCCCACAAGATGAGTTCTCAGAGTTCCCAGGGAAAATCCCACACTGAAGAACAACCCTTTTTCCACTAGTGCTTTCTGGTGGCAAAGCCTTCTGCACCAGCTCAGGTCACCTCCACTGAGCCCCCCTTGCCTCTCTCCAGAAGGCAGCCACTGAAGTCCTCTGAAGTCTTTCTTCTCTTTGCTCATTTCCCCACCTTGGCCTAGACACCCTTGACGGCTGGAAGCAGCAACCTGGCCAGCACGTGTCCCTGCTGGGAGGGTCCACACACCTTCCTCTGCTCTGCCCCTTCTCAGTCTTCTCTGCGTGCTCCCTTTCACCCCAGCCTCTGCTCCTTGCTTGACACCATTATCTCCATCTTTATTCTTTTGGGACTGGCCGTTACTTTATCTTTTGTGGCCTGACTTCTGCTTCTCCTCCCTGATCTCTTGTCCACCAAACCAAGCTCTCCACTCTGTTTTCTGCTCTGTGACCTGCCTCTTCCTTTTGCCTTTGGTGTCTAACCCTGTTTCTGGGGGTGTCATTCCACCACAGTATCCAGCTCTTTCTGTACTTTTGGCTCTCTTTTCCACAATACTCTCTGGAGCATTGCTCCCCACTTTGCTTGCAAGCACCAGGAGGACGAGGTGGTGGCAGCACCAGGATCAGAATATTCTCTTCCAGCTGATACCAGCCTCACCCCATATACTCACCTCTGTTCTGCCTTTTCTGGGTGGCTGCAAGTGAGAAGGGAATCAGGCCACGTAATGGCTCCACCAAAGGCTGCCCCACTCTGACCCTTCCCCACAAGCAGCCCACTTAGAAAAGAAAGGGACTGCAGGACACTCAGCCACACAACGGTTGGGACACTGAAGTGTAAGACACTCAGCCCATTAAAAAGCTCAAAGATAAAAATCCTCCTCTAGTGGCATTGTTGTTTTCAGGAACACCTCAAAGACTTTGATTTTTCATTTCTTATGTCCTTGTTAAACAAAAGCAGCAGAGCAGCTCTCCACACAAGCACCATTACCTACTTAACACATCAGTCAGGAGGAACAAAACCTGGTTTTATGACTATTCTTTGGGTCCAGATCATCCAGCTATGCAAAGATACACCAAAATCCAAGTGACAGCCACCCCTGTAACCACTTCCACAGAAGGAACTGTTGAGACATGATTTTATCAGTCAGAACCATCACGATCACTTGTGGCTCTCATCCAATTTCATCCTTCTCTTGAGCAAAACAGAAGAATACATGAAGTGCAGGCTCCAAGCTCATTATAGACAGGGTTCAGCAAAGCTGCCCTCCTGAACCACCCACACGGTGCAATTTGCCCTCTATTTTGGGACTTAACCACAAGGAACCCCATTCACAAGCCAGATACCATCAGGTGAAGGGTTTGTTCACCTCTAGACAAGTCCATCAAACTCAGGATAAGCCAGACCCAGATGTCAGACCCAGAACAGCTCAAGCCATTCAGCATTTCCCAGCAGTCACTCGTGTTGCCATTTCTCTGCTCTTTGCCTGCTGGCCCCTGGGCTGCTTCCTGAAAAAGTTCCAGCCCAAGTCAAAAATTTCCAAGAGGCACAAAAATAGCAGAATGTAAATTTCGTGGAGGCTTGAAATGTGAAGTGATTTACCGGTGTCAAACCCGTAAAATCAATTTGGCAGGTGTTGGCTGGTTAAAATTAGTTTGAGCTGCAAGCTGGAGGCATTTTTGTGGGCGTCTTTGAGCATTGTTTGGGATGCACGAGGCGTGAGCAGGACTGTGAGCACACAGCCCATGTGTGCTCCTTGCAGAGCGTAATCCTCCTCGTGTGCCTTGGAAGGGCTTTGTGCATGCTCAGAGGTCCCTGTGCACCCAAGCCCTGTGGGTTGGGTACCACAAAACGGCATTTGCAGAGATTTTCTGGCATTTAAAAATTTAAAAAATGGAATTTTGTAGCTCAGATTGTAGCTCTGCTGCAGCCCTGGGGTGGTCGGTGCGTGGCCAGCAGGGTGACAGGGGCAGGTCCCTGCCCTGCTCCAGTGTTACTGCCTGGGGGTTGCTCCCAGGAGAAGCCCAGCCAAGGGTGGTGGGCTCCGAGGGGCAGCCAGGGTGAGAAAGACCTGATGAACTCATGGCATAGAAAGGCACACGGGTTCTGCTCGCCCTGGCCGAGGCAGCACCAGCCTGTGGTGCTTCCCTGCAGTGGAGCTGCCCCAGACACCCTTCACTGCCCACCCTGCTCATGGCTTTGCCAGGCACTTTACTTGCTAGGTTATGTCTCCTCCTAGCATTTGGGTTTCTCTGGAGGGGTGGAGGATTTCTGGGAGAGGATGGAAAGAGCCCCATGATGGAAGCTCATCTCTCCCCTGGAGGCCTGAGGCAGCAGTTCCTGTGTCCCACCTCAGCCCCAGCAGCAATGGGCTCATCCTGACCCATTCCTCCAGCCTCTTCTCCACTACCCACATGGGACTAGGGCCACGTCTTCTCCTGACTCCTTTTTTCCAAGGGTGCAGGAGAGGGATTCGGGGCAGCTGCAGGAGGAAGGTGTTTGTGTTGTGCAGTGGTAGAAGCAGGTGGCTGCACAGAGAAGGGTGTCAGTGAGTCCTGAGAGGAGGTGACTGCAGACCTGGAGCACACATCCCACACCCTACCTGTGAAAGAGAGGAACAGGGAGACCTCCTCCTTCATCCTGACTGTTCCCATATCACCACTGATCTCTGCCACTACAGTTCACCCCCCACCCTCCCCAGTACTCTACAGCCTCCTCTCAGACCCCCTTGGCCCTGGAGTCCCCCTGTAGGACCTTCTCATGTATTGTCACAGTATTTGGCTGGGAAACCTAGAGTCTGTGCTGGCAGGATGTGGCTGGAGGAAAGAGCATTCTGGCTCTGCCCTGGCATCACAAGCCGTGGAGGGAGCGTCTCCCTGATCAAACCTTCAAGACCAGAGAAGGGTCATGCTCCAGCTGCCTGCCTTGCCCTTTCCTCAAGAGGAGATGTCACCCTGTGACAGTCCTGCTGTCACCAGAGAGCTGCTGCGCCTCGCTGCCTGCTCATCCTGATGTCTCCTGGAAAACTGCCACATCCCAGTAACCCCAGTACATCCCCCCCACCTGCACCCTCCTACTGTGCCACTGCCTAACGCTCTGCACCCCAAGGAGGGTCTGCCACACTATGTCTCATCCTCCCAGGACACTCCAGAGAAATCCAGTATACATCCCTATAACTCCAGCATCCCAGTCTGCTCCACCAGCCCCATGGAGGGATCCCATGGGTGATGTGGAATCATCCAAGGTGGATGCCCAAGGCACCCTGCAGCTCTGCAGGGACCTGCTGGACCCCACAGAAAACTCCTGTGCTCCCAGGTGCAGGTTCCCCCCATACCCCGGTAGGCAGCAGTGCCAGCAGACCTCTCCTCTTCCCTCTGCAATTCCCTCCTCTCCCCGTTCCTCACACCCGGCTGGATGTCCTAGAGGGGACTGCTTCCCACCAGCAGGTCAGCTGGCAGGGACTCTGCCTGGTGCTGCTCAGGGCTGGGCTCTGCTGCAGCAGCACAGACAGGAACGTTGGGAGCTGGTGCACAGGACACCAGCAGCTGGGGTGGTCTCCTTCTGTCACGGTGCCTGAGGAGCAGCAGCCTTCAGAAAGCAGGTGTTGAGTCCTTCAGCAAGCAGGTGTTGAGCCCTTCAGCACATTTTTGCAAGAGAAATGTTGTGAACTCCATTGGCCCCATCAAATCTTGCTGTTGTCTCCCTGTCTGACCTCCTCCCTGCCCCCTCAGCCCATGGCTGGGAAGAAAACCCTTTCCACCTCTGCTGCTGCTGCTGCTGTGCGGTGGGGCTGGAGCCGTGGGACACCCTGACAGTGGCTGTCTCTAGGCTAGGCCCAGTGACCCCACTTGGGACTCCTTTTGGGGGTTTCCAGGGTCTTTTGCTCAGGTGGGTCACCTCATGCTGGCTAAAGCTCTCCAGACCCCTGAGCAACCCACATTCTCCTTTGCTCCACACCTCCAGCACAGACTCTGACCTCCATCCACTCCTCCAAACACAGCATCCCTGCCCAGCCCCTCCCCATGCTGGGGCTCCTCTCCTGCCAGGAAACTCACTCAGTTCCTCAGACAGGACCCATTCCCAAATGCTTCCTGGAGATCAGAAGCTGCTCCAGGGCCCCAGACCCATGGGGTCAGCAGAGCAAGATGTGCCCAGGCCCAGGGACTCTGGGCTGGCTTCTTGACAAGTGGCAGCAGGGCTGGCCCAGCATCGTTCCTGTCCTCACTCCAGGGTCAGCAAGGAGTCCGCAGGGCAGGGCAGGGCAGGGAGTGCTCTATCTCCCCACTGGAAATTTCAGAAAGAAGCAGAAGGGGGTTGATTTTCCATTAATATTTTTCTTCAAAAGTTTTCTGGCTTCCTTTCCCTTCCCCATCTTCTGCCAATATTTCTCCGAGGGGGCGGTGAGCGCGGAGCAGGGAACGTCTGGCAGGTTTTTGTTTTCAATTCGCACAAACCGATTTTTTTTTCTCTGTGTTTTTTCCTCTTTCTGGAAATTCGCTGCAGACAGGCACTTCCTGCAGAAATCATCATTTTCAAGGGAAAAATATCTTGCAAACACGTTTTGTCCCTTTCTTTTTACCCAGGGTGTGCAAAACCCTGGGGCTGGGGCTGCTTGGCCTTCCTGGCACTGCCACGCAGCAGCCACCAGCAGTGACCAGCACCGAGCCCCCATGCCTGGAGCCAGCCCTGCCCATCCCGTGCCTGCCCCTCTGCTGCCCAGCACACACCCCCCGGGGGGCTCAGGCTCAGACTGACTCCCTGGCAGTCAAAGACATCAAGAGAAGCTCCAAGCCTGGGTGGTGGATAAGACTTTTGTGTTAGGCCAAGAGAAGAGCCAGTAGAGCTCCACTGTGGCATCCTGTCCTGGTGGGGCAGAGATGACCCTGCTTTGGCAGGAGGCCCCTGCAGATGTTTTGCCAGCTGTTCACCTCTGGTTCTCTCCCTGCTCGCAGCAGCACCGCTGCCTCCGGTACCTCAGGCGGGCAGCGATGGCTGCGGCCGGGCAGAGGCACCTGGGAGGAGAGGGGGCATCAGCCACGTTCAGACCCCACATCAGCTTTGGCCTCTCCCCACCCGGGTCCCCGAGGAGCCCCACACCACGTGCCAAACAGCACTGGTCAGACACTGGCCCATCTGGACCCAGGCTTCCTTAGACGAAGTTCTCGGCTCCTCGAGCCTGTGCAGGCACAGGGGTAGCCAGGAGTGTGAGGTTAAATAATTCATTCCTCATAAATCTTTCCTCGAAACAATTTTTTTCTTCCCAGGGAGACACATTACCACCTCACACACGCAAACCTGACCAGGAATTATAAGAGCAGGTTTCTGCAGCAGCAAACGGGGCAGGGCAAAGGGAGAGAAGGGAAGGAATAAAATATAGATTCTTGAACTCAGACCTGGGAAGCGGCAAAGCATCAATCTTGTTAAAGGACTAGTGTGGACTCTCCAGCCAGCCCACTTCATCCTGACTCCTGACAAGCCCCGATGATTTGTGCCTGCTCAGCAGAGGAGAAGTCCCATAACTCACCCGCCGAGACGGCGTGGGATGGGAGCGATGGGAGCGCGGCCTGGGAGC